>NW_026110789.1:0-45000 GCF_024679095.1 Eriocheir sinensis
TTACTTCTCCTGCTATTCGTGAGTCAGTCTTAAGACACTCCCTCAGTGATTTTTCTGTTAAATTATTGGCTCATAACATGTCGCCACAACTGACGTCACGGGTCAGAGTCTTTTTCAATGGTTGTTCACACTTTCTGACCACGCCCACTGGGCATCTGTTTTCTGTATCTGAGTCTGGGTATCTGTTTTCCTTTACCCTCGTTGTTTCCCCTCTTTGGTACTTGAGATGCTTACACTGTTATATATGTCACTTTTTTGTTAGTGTTTGTCCTGTCAGATGTCTACACAGTTGTATACCTGCCTTTCCTCTCTGGGTATCTGTTTTCCTTTACCCTCGTTGTTTCCCCTCTTTTGTACTTGAGATGTTTACACTTATATATATGTCACCCTTTTTGTTAGTGTTTGTCCTGTCAGGTGTTTACACAGTTGTATATCTCACTCCTCTGTTTCCTCGTCTTCTGGGTCCTGACATACTTCCCCTTCCGGAAGATCTCGCCCCTGAGATCTCACAGGTGTTGGTGGAGAAGATACGCCCTGCAATGTCTGCAGTTGGTTCGAGTCTGGAATTAGGCGGCGTCGTGCGTAGCGTAGGACATAGGAATACCCCACGGCAGACGTCACCAGCAGAAGAACCAGGATCACGACAATGGCGAAGACAATCCACCAATGGATTGCGGGTTGAAAGGGCTGATCCGGCTCGACCACATAATTTAGGGGCTGCGAGCCAGCTGTTAGCTCCTGTAGGGGGATGGACTCAGCACTGCGAAGAGAACCTTGCCGAAGCATCAATATCCCATTATCCGTCAGGCTGACAGTATGTCTGTTTACAGGATGGGTAGGGCATGTGAGTGTCAGAGTGATGGGGGAGGCAAGTGAACAGGTCCAGTAGCCAGGACCTTTTATAAACATAGGGGGAAATGTTTTCAAGACTATTGTGTGGCAGAGGTTGATCACTGACTCATGTTTCAAGAAAGCAGCCGATTTACAAGAGGCTGCGTTACTAGCCTCATAGACGGGGCCTGTGGGAGGACAAACTAACATATGGTTATTCTTGTTACAGTGTTTTATACTAAAAGCATAAAATATATTTTCCTATTCTCACTGAAGGCAATACATCTTGAATCAACACTATACATAAGAAAGTAAGTGCTATTCTGCACAGAAAATGGAAGGGAGTCGATTCGAAAGACATCAAAGGTGTCAATCGGATCTCCTCGCAAAGGTTTGGTGAAATAGAAATTACGAGAATCGTGCAAAGCCGTTGTCCTGGAGGACAGTTATTACATCCCTATATAGAGCTAAAAAATCAAGAACTGCAAGGCACAAAAGACCTGGAGGCCGATCCTAGGCTTCCTTTAATGTACTGAACAACTGTTTGTCTCACATAATGGTTGGAACTATGTATGTTTGCAGGGGAGCCTGCAGACTCAAATATAAATCTTGCATACCTGGTCTTATGTGTCTCAATGCTAAGTCAAAATATAACAATTCTTGTAGGAGCTTTTTTCTCTTCCTAATGCCATAGTCTATAGTAAAATGGCGCACAACTTAGTTCAATACATCTACAGCTGAATATAGCCTATTAAAGGCAGATTGCATGGCATGCATATTACTTAATGATGTTGAGTTTTCCATAATAAACATTTAACTATATAAAATCTTTCTCAGTTAATGACTCTAGTTCTCTATTTTTTCATGAATAGCATCAACTTGAGCCTGGGTCGCGGTACCAAATAGGTTATTAGACAAGGATCCTCAAAAAAATTATTTCCCGTTTTTTTTTTTTTCTATAATTCATAGAAGCATGCAGCTTGTTTTGAATAGTAGTCATCTCATAGCTTAAAACTTTTCTTAGATGATACAACAATGAACTGAATTCGTTTTCAAAATTAAAGAGTGTGTATTTTTTTTTGCTTTTACAGCTGGATACTCAGGTGACATTTGAATAACATTTCAAGTAACGAAGCAGTTAAAATCCGTGCTTTATATAATGCAGCTAAAACATCTTCTGTGAGGCTAAATGGTACTATAGTCTCTGTCTGTGAGGACTATAATATAGAGAGTATGTTGGTGTGAAACTTTGGCCAGCACGTGTTGGGGACTCCTGTTGTGTCATTGAGTCGTACACCGAAAGAGTCAAATCAATCTGTTGTTTATTTCGTCATATTTCCGCTCAATTATTGCATTTTTATCCTTATACATTATTCCTGTTCTATATCGTATTAGTTTTGACATTACATTAGGCAACTCTTGTACCGTCGAAGAGCGAAGGCTTTATCTATGCCGAGGTGGCTCTGAAAGTTTGGGAGTAACCTGAGAAGGTAAGGCCTGTGCATCAGCTGTTTATTGCTGTTGTTGAACGAACATTATTTAATGTGTCATGAGTAGCAGTCACCTCTCCGCTACGAGTTATTATTTTCGGTAGAATTTTTCTCAGCGATTTCAGGGTTGAGCAATGCAAAGAATAGATCAGTGTCTGTCTCTGGATTTAAAGGGTATGCTCGCCTAATCGTTGGACATTGCTGCACGTCGATGCAATCTTCATGAAGGACTTTTACTCTATCTGTGGGGACCGTTGAAACCTTACTAGTCCTGAGGTTTATAATTTTTACCATTATATCACTGATCTTCTCTATTACCCTGTAGGGTCCATCAAAAATAAGTTACAACTTTTTATTTACTTTTTTCTGTGGTCTCGTTTGAGGAACACTGTCTCCAACGTTGATAGTTTTGATTTTGAAGCTTTGTATTTCTTTTCTATTTCTTCTCTACCTTTTTCAATGTAAACCTGGCATCTATCATAAACTTTATTTGCAATTGCAGCCATTTCCTTTTCATAGGAGTCAATATCATAAACTTTCCTTGCAATTGCAGCCATTTCCTCTTTACAGGAGTCAATATCATAAACTTTCCTTGCAATTGCAGCCATTTCCTCTTCATAGGAGTAAATATCACAAACTTCCCTTGCATTACATCCATTTCCGCTTTATAGGAGTAAATATCATAAACTTTCCTTGCAATTGCAGCCATTTCCTCTTTATAGGAGTAAATATCATAAACTTTCCTTGCAATTGCAGCCATTTCCTCTTCATAGGAGTAAATATCACAAACTTTCCTTGCATTACATCCATTTCCTCTTTATAGGAGTAAATATCATAAACTTTCCTTGCAATTGCAGCCATTTCCTCTTTATAGGAGTAAATATCATAAACTTTCCTTGCAATTGCAGCCATTTCCTCTTTATAGGAGTAAATATCATAAACTTTCCTTGCAATTGCAACCATTTCCTCTTTATAGGAGTAAATATCATACCAGGGCTGCTGAAATTTTTTCTAACAGTGTAGGGTACAGGAGGATCTCTAGAAATCCTCTCTCTGTCTCTCTCGATAAAATAGGGACTCCTTTATGGTGCGATAATACGCAGCATTATAGGCCAAGATGTCTATAAGTAGCATTATATCCCAAACGGACACATTTCCTAGAACATTCTCCTCAAAATGTTAACAACAGTATAATTTGCGCGCTTTATTATTCCATTCCCATTTGTATGGTAAACCGTTATTCGCGTGTCGCACAGGTAGCTTCTAATTTATCTCCTGCATCACGGAATTAACGAACTCTGAACCTTGACCTGTAACAACTGTCTGAGGAACACCGTGTACACAAACAACATCCACGTACAACGCCCTTGCCATTTCGCGGGCTTCCTTACTCCGTAAGGGTACTATAATCAAATACCTTTTAAAAACATCAACTATGGGCATTACGTATCGAACCCCATTGTCCGATACACCCATGGGACCCACAAGGTCCATGTGTATTCTTCCAAAAGGAGCGGTGACGTCTGGATATTGCCGCCAAGGAGCAGGGTGCAAGTTCCCAACTCACTTTTAAAACGACTACCATGACGCACTTCCTTACATAATTTTCTACATCCCGTTTCATTCCAGGCCAGAAAGCGAACTTTCTACACCGACATAACGTAATTTTGTTCCTCCGTGCCCTGCAGTGGCGACGAATGAGCCAGAGTTATCGCCTTGGAAATACTTGGGGGGTAGAATCACCACCTTAGTGGCTTCTCCGTACGGACTCACTAAAACACATCATTTATTTCCACCTGTAACTCTGACAGGGGCGGCATCTCACATTATGCCCATCTTCAACACAATATAACATAATTTCCACCTGTACCTCTAACAGGGGCGGCATCTCAGATTATGCCCATCTTCAATACAATATAACACATTTTCCACCTGTACCTCTAACAGGGGCGGCATCTCAGATTATGCCCATCTTCAATACAATATAACACGTTTTCCACCTGTACCTCTAACACGGGCGGCATCTCACATTATGCCTTTTTTCTCTGAGTCTTTGCTCAATTTTCATTCTTGGGGCTTCCTTCTTTTAGCATACTTATATGCTGGCTGCTCATCATGCAGCTCACTAATCTCCTGAATACTCCAGTCAAGTGTGTGGCCAATACACTCACTATTCAGGTCCATACATATCATGTATTTTATTTTCTAATTTTTCGGCGCCTGTTTCTTTTTCTGCACTAGTGCAATACCTTGCCCCTCATTATCCACGTGTTCCACGGTTTTTGTTGTTCCCCATCCACAAACATTATCGCGCGTGTCCTTCTAATTCAATCTCAGTGTCCTGTAAGCCTTCATCCTTGATAAAAAAAATCTGCTACTATATTTTCCTTGCCAGGCAAATGATTGATTGTGAAACCATACTCACTCATGAGAGTCTGCCATCTAGCTATCCTGCCGTTGGGACTAGCTACCTGTAACAACCATACTAAAGGTCTGTGACCCGTGTGGATCTCAACAGGGTAACCCAGTATTAATGGGCGGTTTACGTGTAACCCATAAATTACAGTTAAAGCCTCTCGTTCAACTATACTGTACCGCTGTTCTGCCGTATTCAATTTCTCACAAAAAAAGATACAGGTCTTAGTTTATCATCATTATCCTGTTATTGCAATACTCCACCAGTATTGTAGTAGGATGCGTAGAGTGACTGTACCAAGCATTCTATCCTTAAGGGTTGAGAACGCAATTTTTGTTTCATCCGTCCATGTGAGTGGAGTTTTAATTATTTATTTATTTATTTATTTATTTATTTTTTGTGTACCTTTCTTCCCTTTGTAAATCTTTAGAAAAGGAGCAACAATTTGTGAATAATTTGCAATAAATTTGCGATAATAATTAGTCAATCCAAGAAATGACTGTAAATCATGAACAGTTTGGGGGGCCAGGACGTTTTGTATGGCCTCCAGCTTGCTAGACTGAGGTCTTATTCCCTCTGAGCGGATGGCATGGCCCAGGTAATCTACTTTGTCCTTAAAAAAGTTACACTTCTCCATCTTAAGAGTCAGTTTGGCTTCCTTTAAGCGATCCAGAATTTGTTCTAAGTTATCTGCGTGATTAGAAAATGTATCGCCCAGGATAATTATGTCATCAAGGTACACCTGAACCTTGTTGCTTAATAGTCCTGTAAGGACAGTGTTTATTATTTTCTTGCAGCAGGACGGGGCTGTTTTAAGGCCAAAGGGGAGGGAAGTAAATTCCCAATGTCCTGCTGGAGAAGAAAATGCCGTCTTTTCTCTGCTGATTTCATCTTGGGGGATTTGATGGTAACCCTGTTTCAAGTCTAGGCATGAAAAAAAAAACTTACTATCTCCCAATTGATTGAGTATGGTAATTATATTAGGGAGTGGGTACCGGTCGTCCCGTAGTGTTTTATTAAGTGCCCGGAAGTCCAGACAAAGTCGTAGTACTCCATGTTTTTTTGCACTGGGATAAGTGGGGCATTATAGGGTGATCGCGAAGGGCGAATCACACCCTGTTGCTGGAGCGATATAAGTTGTTTATTTACTCTGTCATGATAACTGATAGGAATGTTATATGAACGCCTGTACACTACTTCATCAGTGTTTTGCTTGATGGTGCTTAAAAAAATAGAGCGTTGCTGTTAATGGTTCTTGTTCTGTGGAAAACACTGTTATATATTTATCTATTAAGGACTTTAAAACCTAATTCTCTCTCTTCACTTGGGAATTTAGCGTCAACAATTTGATTGAGGCTTTTCTTCCTTACTTCAAGCTCTGCGGGCTTCAAGTCTGTTTTAGCTGTGTCAGCGGTCTGTACACTAGATACTTGTGGCAGATCAGCGTATAGCTCATGAGTGACAGGCTTCACAAATCCTAACATTGTATTATCATCTATCTTTACACTCACTTTCAATATTCAAATACGGCACAGTGACATAAGATCTTTGATTGTCAGATGAAGGGGTTAACTTAACTATCCCTGAGCACAAGACTCTAGCCTGAGAAGTACTAACACAAGGCTCAAATAAAGCTTCACTTGCCTGTAGTTGCGTCACTAGCGTTATGTAACCTGCAACAGATGCATGCAGTTGCAAAGGTTCCGCTGCTTGGCAACGTACGGCCTTATTTTTAGTGAGACCTTCTTCATTTCCATCTACATTTAGCTAAGATCCTTCACCTCTAGATATGACATTTTTTTCCTGGCATAATTGTATGGTTTCCCCTTCTATTATCAGTTTTAAGCTTCGTTCTTTTGTTCCTCATTTAGTTGCAATGTTTTCAAAATAATCTCGTGCTACACGACAAATCAGTACTCAACATAATATGAGTTGGCAAATCTACATCGCGTGTTATCAATAAGTCTTGGAAACTACTTTTTCCTTCCATATTAACTTGTCTTTTACCGTCATTTTCAATATGGTATCTTTGCACAGAGACAATATTCACAGGTTTCGCTTCACAGTTATTTACTGTGAGCCCTAATTCTTTAATAAATTCATCCGTTAAAACTCACACACGCTCCTGTTTCTAGGAGCGCTGCCACTTTTGCATATGTGTTATCATGAGTAGTGCGATCTGCCTACCAAAGTTACGCTTGAGTTATGTTGATTATAGCCTTATTTTTATTATTTTTAAGGTCACTCCCTTGTTCGTTATAGCCTTCTTTTCCTTATATTTATGTGAGGCGGTTACTCCCTTGTTCCTTATAGCCTTCATCTTATTATATTAAAGGTTACTCCCTTGTTCGTTATAGCCTTCATCTTATTATATTAAAGGTTACTCCCTTGTTCGTTATAGCCTTCATCTTATTATATTAAAGGTTACTCCCTTGTTCGTTATAGCCTTCATCTTATTATATTAAAGGTTACTCCTTGTTCGTTATAGCCTTCATCTTATTATATTAAAGGTTACTCCTTGTTCGTTATAGCCTTCATCTTATTATATTAAAGGTTACTCCCTTCTTCGTTATAGCCTTCATCTTATTATATTAAAGGTTACTCCCTTGTTCGTTATAGCCTTCATCTTATTATATTAAAGGTTACTCACTTCTTCGTTATAGCCTTCATCTTATTATATTAAAGGTTACTCCCTTGTTCGTTATAGCCTTCATCTTATTATATTAAAGGTTACTCCCTTGTTCGTTATAGCCTTCATCTTATTATATTAAAGGTTACTCCCTTGTTCGTTATAGCCTTCATCTTATTATATTAAAGGTTACTCCCTTGTTCGTTATAGCCTTCATCATATTATATTAAAGGTTACTCCCTTCTTCGTTATAGCCTTCATCTTATTATATTAAAGGTTACTCCCTTGTTCGTTATAGCCTTCATCTTATTATATTAAAGGTTACTCCCTTCTTCGTTATAGCCTTCATCTTAGTATATTAAAGGTTACTCCCTGTTTTGTTCTTCGCTCATTTTCCGTATTTTTCCACTGCAAGTGTGCATATTTATTTATTTCTTTATTTATTATTCATTTATTTATTTAATATTATTTGTAGTAGTTAACTGAGGGGGGCATTACCCGGGGCTCCTCTTCCTCTGATTCTCTTACTTCACACATTTATCTTAATACTTCACACTATTGTCCATATGCTTCATTTTTTTTTTTTTCATTCATGACTTTTTATCCATAGCTCACACTTTTCTTAGTATTTCACATTTTTTCTAGATCATACTCTACACTTCCTACCTGGGGGACGCGGGTTAGGCCTTTATAAAGTCACTCTATGGCTGCATGTCCGCCGCGGCACACCACCACCCTGTGAGGCGTAGAGCCCCGTGCTCCCCTCCATCCTGGGGTAACAATCCTAAAACAAACAAACCTGGGAGGCAGGACGCTGCCACTGCCTGTCACCTGACACCCTTTCACTGAGGAGTGGATCACGGCGCCGGTGGAGAGAGACTGCCCATCCCTCTCCACTCCGCCCGGGAAGGAACTCATGAATTCTCGGTTGAGTCGCGTGTGCTACCCATTGCACTACAGAACAACAGTGGTTGGCCAGAGTTTCCATTACCATATCGTCAAAGTCCATGTCCTCCGGAAGAACCATTAATTATATAATTAAATCGTCACTATTATTTCCGCCACTTAACACGAGCAAAGCTTAATGAAAATAAGAGGCGTTTTCTCGTCAGAGTAAATTAAACAAAAGCACTGTAAGCACATGTCCCTATTTATCCCACCGCTGCCACCAGTTTTAGACCCTTCTTTTCTTGTATTAAATCAACTATTTTATCACTCATTAATTACTCCATAAATGATCTCACCGTCTCGTATCCCTGGTAGCGTGATCCGGCTTAAGTTGTTATTGGAGACTGGTGTTCGGGGATAAACAAAGGAAAAAGTAAATATACATTTATTTAAAATTAAGTGAAAGTAATTGCCTTACGCAATATTCTATGCTCAGACGATCATAACACTGGCATATTCAGCAATGGATGCAACATATGACAAACGACATGTCTTAAACATAATACTACAATATGTGCTCAGTTGTTGCCAATAATAATAACACTCGTCGTTCCACAAGCAGTGGTTTGTATCTCTGCTTACATCACAATCATTATGTACTCTCTTCACAAAATCCTAATAACACATTCCTATAGTATAATCTACTACAAGTCATGGAAACACCCAATTTTACCACACCCAGTGGTTTTACCTTTGCTTTACATCGCAAACAAATAATCACAATCCTGTCCCACTCACAATCCTACTTCACATCTCCTACATTATAATCTCCAGGACAATACAGTCGGTTTCCCTTAGATTCTCGAATTTCTACTCACGATTAAGATCACAACAGCCATCCTCGGCTGAGTGAGTAGCAGGTCTGCTTGAGGCGAGAACCAAGCTCGGTCTACTCATACCACTGATTTCTAGGCCACATTTTTCTTTGCTTTAGGCGGACTTACATCCTTGACACGCCCTTAATTTTCTACATAACCAGTGGCCAATACTTCCTGTCACACCCATCTGCTAGCTCATTATGTTGTATTGTTTTACTTCTCCTGCTATTCGTGAGTCAGTCTTAAGACACTCCCTCAGTGATTTTTCTGTTAAATTATTGGCTCATAACATGTCGCCACAACTGACGTCACGGGTCAGAGTCTTTTTCAATGGTTGTTCACACTTTCTGACCACGCCCACTGGGCATCTGTTTTCTGTATCTGAGTCTGGGTATCTGTTTTCCTTTACCCTCGTTGTTTCCCCTCTTTGGTACTTGAGATGCTTACACTGTTATATATGTCACTTTTTTTGTTAGTGTTTGTCCTGTCAGATGTCTACACAGTTGTATACCTGCCTTTCCTCTCTGGGTATCTGTTTTCCTTTACCCTCGTTGTTTCCCCTCTTTTGTACTTGAGATGTTTACACTTATATATATATATGTCACCCTTTTTGTTAGTGTTTGTCCTGTCAGGTGTTTACACAGTTGTATATCTCACTCCTCTGTTTCCTCGTTTTCTGGGTCCTGACAGTTTTATTAGATAGTTGTAGAATCATTATTAAAAATATTATAGAATTATTATGAACAGTCGAAAAGGAATACAAGTTTATGACACGTATAGAGCAGATTAACATATTTGAAACACACGTGGAAAACCAATATAGTCATTATTTCCATATATCTTGAAGCAACCCTAAAGAGAAGATCAACGGTCGGGAAAACTTTGCATGTGTGTGTGTGTGTGTGTGTGTGTGTGTGTGTGTGTGTGTGTGTGTGTGTGTTCTTCATAATTAGGTAAAGAATAAGAGCTAATTTTCAAGCCAGCCTTCCTTCCCTCCCCGCCGGCAGTAACGACTAGCGGAAATCAGTGCCCCATCCTGATACTGGTTCCATGTTCTGAGTGGACTGTATTTGTTTTGCAGTTATTAAGACGAAGAAGACACGTCGGGGAGTAGAAACAAGTACGTCGGTAGAAGTATATGAATGAGTTTGCTTCAGAAATGTGTGGAGCTGAAAAAATGGCTTACGATTCCTCGACCCTTCTCTTTCCTTTCCTATTCGTTCCCTTCCATTCATTTCCTTTTTCTTCCCTTCTCCTTCTTTCCATCTACATTATTTCTCTTCTCTTTCTCTTCTTCCATTTTCTTCGCCACCCTTTTCTTTCACTCTCTTCCTTTCCTTTTTTCTTCTCTCCACTCCCCCTTCTCTTCTTCTGCCTCCTCCCCCTTCTGTTCCTTTAGTCACCCGATCTTTCCCTCCTGGCTACTTTTGTTTTGTGTTTGTTTTTAAGTTAGAAAGACGAACACGCGCCGGAAAGTAGAAAGAATTACGAAGGAAGGAATATGAGTGAGTCTGCTTAACCCTAGAACGCTAACCATGGGTATGAGGTACCCGAAGCGAATGACGTCATTGCCATTGTGTATGGTTCCGGTGCTCTGAGGGTACCCACCTCCTCAGTAGCTTCATGTGCCCGCTTGACAGTGTAGGGGAAGGTCACGTTGTCTCGCTCTCTCTGCTCACCTTTGTTGTAGGCCTACATTCGGGTGCGGCATACCCATGGTTGGTGATACAGGGTGTTGTACATGTCCCTAGGATATTGTTTACGTACTTTTTTAGTGATCACCTGTGCAGTGGATCACAGGACCTGGGAGGCCATACAAGAAGTTTGGAAGCCATCGGATGATAATTTTTTTTTATGAAATTTTTTTTTTTAAGTTTTTGAACATTTTTCCTATTTTTAGTAACATTTTTCAGTACCTGATTTTCATACCAAAACAATACGTTTTTCAGTTCTTCTTAATGTTAAGTCAAGATACAAAGTTTGAAGTCCCTTCATGTAACTTTATTCCATTAAAACTTTACATTTAATTTTTTTTTTTTTTTTCAAAATCGGGTATGATGTACCCATGGTTATAGTAGTGGTGTGACTTTTTCTAAGGTTAGTGTTCTAGGGTTAAGAAATGTGCTGAGATGACAAAAATAGCCACCAATTCTTTAGTTGCAAGATACCAACACAACCACAACGACAGCATTATTTAATATGGGTGTGTGAGCCCCGAAACGTTTAAGAAGTCTTGTCAAACTATTCATAGGTGCATCAAACTACCCATGGAAATGTTCACAACAACCTCTACAAAAGCTTTATCATCAAACGTGCATATGAAAGTATCGAAATGTTTGAGAATATGGACTTTTTTTCACATTCCTGGTGCAGAAGCCTTGTCAAACTATCACTGGGCTCATCAAACTACCCATGGAAATATTCACAACAACCTTTACAAAATCTTTATAATCAAATATTTATGTGTAAGCCTCGAAATGTTTGAGAATATGGACCTTTTTTCACATTCACGGTGCAGAGGCCTTGTCAGACTATCACTAGGCTCATAGAACTACCAATGGAAATGCTAGCTCAACAACCTCTACCAAAGCCTGATCAACCGTGGGTGTGCAAGCCTCGAAATGCTTGAGAATACTGGCTTGACTTGCACGGTTGGTCGGCGGTCAGCGGTCAGGTGATTGATACTTGGAAGGGAGGAGCGAGAGTTTTCCGCCCTTGCAGAATGGATTTCGTTAATTGCAATGCGCCGCTGATGCTCTTCCCTCCCCTCTGATGCGTCCGTCTGTGAAATAGCGCCGCGGCACCGCACGCATCTATCCTGCGTTGTGTGGCTCTTACATGGGAAACACGCGTATATAAGGATGCGTGAAGAAGATAGTGAAAACCAATAAGACGAAAGGAAAGAATGGCTGAGAAGGACACAGAGGGGGAAAGAAGGAGCGGAAAAGCGAGCCAGGAAGAGGAAAGATAAATTGAAACGGAAACAAAGAATTGGAGAGAAAGAGAGAAAGAGAGATTGGGGAAAATAAAAGTAGGAAAGAAAGGAAGGAATGTCCGAGAAAAATTGAGGAGAGAAAAAGAGTGGAGAATTGAGAAAGAGGAAAGATAAATGAAACGGAAAACAAAGAAATGGAGAGAGAGAGAGAGAGAGAGAGAGAGAGAGAGAGAGAGAGAGAGAGAGAGAGAGAGAGAGAGAGAGAGAGAGAGAGAGTATATATATTGTGAACAGAGAATATGAATGAAAATAGAATAGGAAAGAAGAAAATACAGATAGAAGATATAATATAAAAGGAATGAATTGTAAGCAAAGTGATAATAACGAGACACGAGAAAAAAGAACGAAAATGTATGAAGAAAGTAGAATGAGAATTAAAAAATGAATGAAAGAGTAACACACACACAGATTACAGGAGGAAATGAAGAAAAGGTGAAATAATACAAAAGACTCATTAAACTACACACGGGAATACTAACTCAACCTCTACGAAAAGCCACGAAGGAGATTAGTCAAGTTCTAATGAGTATTTTTTCCACATTCATGGTGCAGAGGCCTTGTCGAACTATTACTAGGCTCATAAAACTACCTATGGATATACACACAAAGGACACACAAAGGAAGAACAAACAACAGCAGACCTGCTGGTCCTTACGAGGTTGTTTGTGACAAGCTACACTAACTATCTAATCAGAGGTGGAAGATGAAGGACAGCAAAGGCGAAGGCTCCTCCCCACCCCCCCATCCCTCCAGCCAAAGCTGGCAGGAAAGGAAAAAGAACCATGCAGCATGGAAAAACTGCATGGAATTTATGTAGGAAAGAGGAAAGAACTACCATTACTGCTACCACTAACCGGGCGATAAAAGCGGACAAGGACACCAGTATTCGAAAGAACTTAACGTTATTACGACAATGAGTAATATCTTAGTTGCTGGTTGGATTCAAAACACTTGTCTAATCTATTCTTGAAGGCCGTAACTGTTGTACTATCAACGACATTACAAGGTAGAGAGTTCCAAACATTAACAACTCGATTGAAGAAGAAGTGTTTAGCTTCGTGCGACGAGAATCTTTTACCACTTATCTTGAAATTGTGATTTCTTCTTGTTCTGTTTGATCGATCAATTGTAAAGTAATCTTCCGCATTAATATCACTGAATCCTTTGAACATTTTAAACACTTCTATTAGATCGCCTCGCATTCTTCGTTTTGATAGGCTGAATAAATTTACTTCTTTAAGCCTTTGTTCATATGACAAATTTCTCAACCTAGGAATCATCTTTGTTACTCTTCGTTGGACCCGTTCCAACTTTTCTATGTCTTTTCTGTAGTAGGGAGACCAAAACTGTACACAATACTCTAGACGGGGTCGAACCAACGAATTATACAGTTTTAATATTACTTTTTCCGATTTATTATTAAAGACTCGTCCGATGAAGCCAACCAATTTATTTGCAGTTTTAACTACCTCTGAACAATGCTGACCGGGCTTTAAATCGCTTGATATAGTGATTCCAAGATCCTTATCTTTACTTACTGCAGAAAGTTGTTGGCCATTCATTACGTACCGAACGCGATTGTTATTTTTTCCGATGTGCAACACTTTACATTTCTCAACGTTAAATTTCATTTGCCATTGATTGGCCCAACGTGCAAGTCGATCTATATCTGATTGTAAAGCTTCTTCGTCGAGTATCGCAGTTACTTTACTAGCAATTTTTGTGTCATCAGCAAATTTTGATACTTTGCAAGTGAGCCCATCATCGATATCATTAACATAAATTAAGAAGAGCATGGGGCCAAGCACTGATCCTTGAGGTACGCCGCTTTTGACATCGAGCCAGTTAGATGTAACACCGTTTAGAACTACTCTCTGTTTCCGCTCAGAGAGCCAGTCCGCAAGCCAATTGTGAATGTTACCCGAGATACCGTGCGCCAGTAGTTTGCTGAGCAATCGTTGGTGGGGGACCTTATGAAATGCCTTTTGAAAATCCAGATATATGATATCTACTGATCTGCTTTCATCGAACACCTCAAAAATATAGTGAAAAAAATCAAGTAAGTTAGTCAAACACGAACGTTTACTACGGAAGCCATGTTGCGAATTATTTATTATATTATTTTCTTCGAAGAATTTCACCATATTGTCGCGAATGATAGTCTCCATTAACTTACAAACAATAGATGTCAGGCTAATTGGTCGATAGTTTCCAGGATGAGACTTGTCCCCCTTTTTGAAAATTGGTGTGACATTTGCAAGTTTCCAATCCGACGGAACTTTTCCAGCTGTTAAAGATTTATTGAATATGATGGAGAGCGGTTTACAAATTTGATGTTTGATTTCTTTTAAGACCCTAGGGTTAATTTTGTCTGGACCATGAGCTTTCATTACATTAATATATTAAATTGTGCGTAAAATGTCACTTTCTACGATTAGCAAGACACTTAAAAACTTTTCGGTCCTTCTAACCTCCGGCGGTTGAGGTGATAAACAATCTTCGTCGGTAAATACGGATGCGAAAAAGTTATTTAGGATTGTAGCCATTTCATTTTCATCGTTCGTGTGGTTACCATTTTCATTAGCAAGCGGTCCGATACCACAAGTGAGTGACTTTTTATTATTTACATAGCTGAAAAATTCTTTAGGATTAGATTTACTCGTTTCCGCTATATATTCTTCAAGATTTTTCTTGCTTCGTTTTATTAATTTCTTGGTTTCGCGGCGAATTCTGTCCAACTCTAGTTTGTCAGCCTCGCTCTGAGATGATATGTACCTACTGTATACGCGTTTTTTAAGAGATAGGCTATTTTGAATTTCGTTATTCCACCATTTGGGTTTCTTCTTAGAAGCTGAACGTCTGTTACGATAGGGTACGCATATGCTTATGGCATTGTTCAATATTGTGGTGAAGTCCCCCCAAGATTTATCAATATCTGTTTCCGCCGTGATTTCAGTCCAGTCAGAATTATTTAGAATTGATCGGAGTCTAACACAGCCTCCACTAAAGCCTTGCCAAATGTGTGTGTAAGCCCAGAAGTGTTTGAGTTTTTTGTTTGTTTGTTTGTTTTCACGTTCATGGCGCAGAAGGCATGTCAAACTATCACTATAGGCTCATAAAACTACCTATGGATATATTGATCCAACCACCACGAAAGCCTTACCAAATATGGGTGTTTAAGCCCCGAAGTGTTTAAGAGTAAGAGCGCAGGGTCACAACATCCCCTTACTACACACCACTCCCTTCCCTAATCCTCCTCCTCCTCTTCCTTATCTCTGAACCCGATAAGAATTCAGTGAAAACTAATTCCTCGGAGACAATCCTCAGAAACTGGATATTCGCAGAGTCAACTAATCAATGTTCTGGTCCTCGGCCACCGACAACCACGATATGCACCAAGGCAGGACGGAAGGAAGGCAGGCAACCACAGTGACGGATCTTGGTGGGGGGGAAGGCAAACACAGTGATGGATCTTGGTGGGGAGGAAGGCAAACACAGTGACGGATCTTGGTGGGGAGGAAGGCAAACACAGTGACGGATCTTGGTGGGGAGGAAGGCAACCACAGTGACGGATCTTGGTGGGGAGGAAGGCAACCACAGTGACGGATCTTGGTGGGGAGGAAGGCAACCACAGTGACGGATCTTGGTGGGGAGGAAGGCAACCACAGTGACGGATCTTGGTGGGGGGGAGGGCAACAACAGTGACGGATCTTGGTGGGGGGGAAGGCAAACCCAGTGACGGATCTTGGTGGGGTTGAAGGCAACCACAGTGACGGATCTTGGTGGGGAGGAAGGCAACCACAGTGACGGATCTTGGTGGGGGGGAAGGCAACAAGAGTGACGGATCTTGGTGGGGGGAAGGCAACCACAGTGACGGATCTTGGTGGGGAGGAAGGCAACCACAGTGACGGATCTTAGTGGGGAAGGCAACAACAGTGACGGATCTTGTGGGGGGAAGGCAACCCCAGTGACGGATCTTGGTGGGTGCAAGGCAACCACAGTGACGGATCTTGGTGGGGAGGCAACAACAGTGACGGATCTTGGTGGGGGGGAAGGCAACCACAGTGACGGATCTTGGTGGAGAGGAAGGCAACCACAGTGACGGATCTTGGTGGAGAGGAAGGCAACCACAGTGACGGATCTTGGTGGGGGGAAGGCAACCACAGTGACGGATCTTGGTGGGGAGGAAGGCAACCACAGTGACGGATCTTGGTGGGGGGGAAGGCAACAACAGTGACGGATCTTGGTGGGGGGGAAGGCAACCACAGTGACGGATCTTGGTGGAGAGGAAGGCAACCACAGTGACGGATCTTGGTGGAGAGGAAGGCAACCACAGTGACGGATCTTGGTGGGGGGAAGGCAACAACAGTGACGGATCTGGGTGGGGGGAAGGCAACCACAGTGACGGATCTTGGTGGAGAGGAAGGCAACCACAGTGACGGATCTTGGTGGAGAGGCAACCACAGTGACGGATCTTGGTGGAGAGTAAGTAATCCACAGTGACGGATCTTGGTGGAGAGGAAGGCAACCACAGTGACGGATCTTGGTGGGGAAGGCAACAACAGTGACGGATCTTGGTGGGGGAAGGCAACCACAGTGACGGATCTTGGTGCGGAAGGCAACCACAGTGACGGATCTTGGTGGGGAGGAAGGCAACCACAGTGACGGATCTTGGTGGGGGGGAAGGCAACAACAGTGACGGATCTTGGTGGGGAGGAATGTAACGGGCTTGTCGGGGGGCGTTTAAAGGGTGTTGATTAAGACTTCAGCTTCCTTAAGGCGAATTATATTCGTAGCCTTTATGTACAAGAAGCGACGGAGCGAGAGCGACTGTCGTTGTGTGTCAGTCGGACTCTCGTGAAGGAGTGGCGAGTTACAGGTTGGAAAATAATTGTTACAATTGGTCACGTATGTCAAGGTGACCTCCACGCACCATCAGGTGCAGTATACAAAACTGAGACGGTAAACACTGACGGACGACATTCCTATAAGGTGGCGTGATCTATCTGTCGTGGGTTTTTTCCATTGACAATTGTATGCCTAATTCGTGGTGATATTAAATAATAATAATACATTGATATCCTACTATAACACTGCTCGGTCACCTACCAGTGATCGCGACCTCGCGATATATAAAAATCGAAATAGCAGTCTAGTTACCATGAACATACATAGTGGGAGTTTGTCAAGCAGACTGCCTATGACACAATTACAATAAAACACTGGCTATGTAAGAACAGATGTGGAATTATAATATAAATAGGGAGAGGGAAACCACAACGTGTGTGACATGAAACATAAGAAACCTCTCAAAAGATAAATATAAGGACACATGTATAAGAAACTATCAACTGGCATAGTTACAGACAATGAAACGTTGATCTAGCTCCTAAAACAATACAGTAGTGAAACACAGTACAATGTTAAGTATAGGAGCAGCCAGGCTTCTGTCCCCTGACTTGTCTGAGAAAAGGAAAAACTACCTTGCCAGTGACCTCCCTGCATCCAGTCGCCGTGTCTGCACAACCAAATAATCGTGCAGGACAGAGTTTCTCCTAATAAGGTAGCACATGACGACGAGACTGACGAACATCAGAAACAATGGTACCAAAAATCCAGGGTACAGGTAGGGGAGATGCAAATAATCAGGCAGCGTTTCCTCCAGGGTTTCCGCAAACTCTGTTTTGTTCGCGAAAGACAATGAATTAAGGGAATTAGTCACATACGAGACGCTGGAGAAATGAATGTCATCGAGAGACCGTAGAGGAAACACTCGATGGGAAATATTGGCCGTGAAAACCAGACGAATCCGGGACGGGTACGTTGTTATGTTAGTGGAGCGGATATAGCATGCTTCCGCTATGGCATAGTGACCAGTAACCCGTTGATAAGTGGTACCCTCCGGGCAGATGACCGATACATAGAATGACTGAGGGAAATAAAAATAATGCAGACCCTGAAAGTTCTTATGGAAAACAGGCGTTGGTGTTAGCTGCTTGTAGGGGCACAGGGAAAGAGCGTCAGACGCGTTCACGCGGGTGAGGGCGATCTCGCATACCCCTCCCCGAACTGGAAGGAAGGCAAAAGAGACGCAGAGCAATAGAATCGCCCGAAGACCGTCTCCTTGCAATACTGCAAGAGTGAGTAGCTACCCGTTGAATACAGAGCGAAATCCTTCGCGATTAGAACAAGAGACGGGGACGTGTCCAGGGCTAACACACTGTCCTTTGCTGAAAAAGGGAACGGGACAATTTCGTGTGCCTCAAACACGTCCGCCGTCTGAAATGGAACATGAATGATTATGGCATCAGGGGTGAGGCTGGACTCAATCAAGGGGTAAAAATATTGACTCATGTCCGGGGTGAATAAAGGCGTTAGGCTATAATTTTGATACCCGATCTGGACAGTCGTTCTCAAATCGTGTAGAGGGAACAAGGCAGGTGTGACTCTACCGTGCGCTGCATCAACCATGTTGCTAATAACCATGATGATTTGCCGTTGCGACGGAGTTAATAACGTTTTCCTATACATGCAAGGCCTGATCTAGGAGGAGAAACTGATTCACCTGGTCGATCTGTTTGACAACTATGTTGATAACCTCTACCATCTTATTTGTCTGCTCTAGCAGTTCCTCAATGTTAGTATGCAATTGCGCAAGTTTTCTACAATTGGCGTTGATCACCCTGCGATTTCTAGCAGCAAAGGAAAGAACATGAGCGTAGTGGTCCCGCAAATCGCGAACGTCCTCGTCGGTAGCCGTACCGAAGAGGAACTTTGAGGCGGACCCCACGATGTTGAGCAACCCCCTCTTTACCCGAGAGTGAGCTGAGTGAAAACTATAATCCATGTTTACCTCATCAACTTTTCCCCGTAAGAACAGAATCCTATCCTCCAGTAGTTGAAAAAGAGTCAGAGAGTTGGTACTAGAAGGTGCCTTTGATTCCCTAGTCTTGGTAGCCCGTATGGCGTCTGCCATGCCAGTAGTTTGCTGAGACTATCCTGATTGTGTCCGTGGTGTTGGTCAAGGAAGTATATGGATATTTTACGAGGAGCACATCTTCTATGAGGAAGACCTCTCCTATGTGTGCCGTGAGGGCACCAGGCCTCAGGTGGATGGGTGTTGTTGCAAGCAGGGAGCCGAGGGACAACAAGATGGTCAGAAAACGCAACATCAAGATCTGAAAGTGGTGGGAATGAAGTATTTAAACCCGTGGTCTCAAGTTATAGCTATGGGTGTTGGGATTATCTTGTTGAACATTTGACTCTGAGGGGGAAGTACCAATATCAAGGTCCAAAGGTGAGGGAATTACTTTCAGACGATCACTGTGAACTTCTAGACTGACTCCACTATTCGACTCGAGAACCTCGAACCGATTTCCCCTGACATTCCGAACAACTCGGTAAGGACCCACAAATTTAGCCCCCAGTTTCGAACTCCTTTCCGCTTGCTTAATCATGACTGTGTCACCCTCTTTGAAATTCACCGGGACGGCCTGTTTGTGTTGTTTTGACATCATTTCAACCTTTGTAGCTTTTAACGTACACCTAACTTCTGAGTGTATCTTGGAAAACATATGCATCTGCTGTTGTGCGTACCTATCAATGTTGTAGAGAGGTTGTTGTGGGATTGTTAGGAAGTCGTACGGAAGACGTTTCTCCACCCCATATAAGATGTAGTAGGAAGACTTCCCCGTAGAGTCGTTTACCGACGTATTTATGGAAGCGGCTATATGCGATAGCCAATCCTCCCAGTTATCGTGGAGATCGTTCACGATAGGTCTGAGGACCTGTAAGATTTTCCTATTAGCCCTCTCCGCCAACCCATTAGCAGCTGAGGGGTAAGCTGTGATGAAGGATTGCGTGATGTTAAACTGAGCGCATATTTCGCTCAATACTGAATTCCTAAACTCGGTGCCATTGTCACTCAAAAGAATTCGAG
Organism: Eriocheir sinensis; assembly: GCF_024679095.1. Classification (NCBI taxonomy): domain Eukaryota; kingdom Metazoa; phylum Arthropoda; class Malacostraca; order Decapoda; family Varunidae; genus Eriocheir; species Eriocheir sinensis. The sequence goes on from NW_026110789.1 coordinate 20,067, forward strand.
GACACGAATGTGGACACAACACGTGAGTCACGAGGGCATGGGCCACGCGTGTGGCTGTCTTGTCCTGGAGAGGCGCTAGAACTAGAAACCTAGAGAACTGGTCGACGCACACCAATAAGTAGCGCGAGCCATGTTGGCTCTGGGGGAGCTGTAATAAGTCTATATTAACAACATCCCATGGCTCCTCTGGTACTGGGTATTGCAACATAGGTGCTGGCCCTTTGACGGATCCCTTGTGCTTAGCACAAACGACGCAATGTGCGACATGTTTTTCTACATCAACCCGTAATGTGGGCCAGTAGAATTTTCGTCTGGTGACAGATAGCGTCTTGTCTCTTCCTGGGTGACCCGCAATGGGTGTGTTATGGACCAGCTTAAGCGTCACGGGGACGTATTTGTCTGGGATGACCAGTTGGTCTATAGGTACCAGTTTGGTTGGCCATGACCTACAAAGGAGGTTGTCCTCTGATAGGAAGAATTGTGAAAAGGGAACTGGCAATTCAGGAAGGTTTGATTCGTCTCCCGACTCGAGGGCGTAAATTAACCTCTTCCACACAGGGTGGTCTCGCTGAGCAGTGTGTAGCTCAGGTGAAGTGAAGTTGTGGATGACCTCTGGGGTGGTAATCGCGCCTATCGGAATATTCCGAGATAAGGCATCTGCGACCACATTTGTTTTCCCGGTGATGTATTTTATCTCCGGATTGCTTGGATCGTTAAGAACCATCTTGCCAGACGACCGTGTAGGTTTTTCCCTTGAAAAGATCAGTTATGGCCGCGTGGTCCGTATACACCACAATTTTGTACCCCATCACTATGTCACGAAAATGCTTCAGAGCCCACACAATGGCAAGAGCCTCTAGGTGGGTAACAGAACAGTTCTTTTCCGGAGCTGTAAGTACTCGACTGGCGAACGTTATCACATGCTTTTTGCCGGACTTATCTGTTTGCATCAGCGCGGTTCCTACTCCTCTAGCCAAAGCGTCGGTACAAAGCTGAAAGGGGCCTTGAAATCCGGAAAGACAAGGACCGGAGCCTGTAAGCGCTTTCTTTAAATCCTCAAAACTCGTTTGTTGAGCTGGGAGCCACTGAAATGGTACGTCTTTCTTTAAAAGATGGGTTAGGGGACTCGCGCGTGCTGCGAAGTCCTTAATGAAAGGCCTGTAATAACCTGCGACACCCAAGAAAGACCGTACCTTATCCGCAAACGTTGGCTGAGGGAACTCGGCAATAGCCTTTATTTTGTCGTCCACTGTGTGGATGCCGAATTCGTCCACGACATGCCCCAAGAACTTGATCCGAGGCTTTAAAAATTCACATTTGGTGATTTTGAGCTTTAATCCGACCTCTTGAAGTCTGTGTAGGACTGCTTTTAGTGTTTCCATGTGTGCATGCACGTCTTTACTTGCTATGATGATGTCGTCTAAATACACATAGACAGAGTTGCCCAGCAAGTCACCAAAATACTGTTCATTGTCCTTTGGAAGGTCAAGGGAGCTCCTTTGAGCCCGAACGGCATCCTCGTCCACTCATAGTGGCCATGAGGCGTGCTGAAAGCCGTTATTTCACGTGACTCGGGAGCCATGGGCAGTTGCCAGTAGCCACTGACCAGATCAAGACTCGTAAAGACTTTATTTCCTCTACCGAGACACATCAGAAGATCTCTAAGAACGGGAAGCGGAAAATGATCATCCACGGTCGCGGTGTTCACACGCCGGAAATCAATCACAGGGCGATAAGAACCGTCTTTCTTTGGAACCAGAAACAAGGGTGAATTCCACGGGGAATTCGATTCTTTGATGACACCTTGTTCTAACATTTCAGAGATAAGTTGTTGCACCACCTCCCTCTGACTGTGGGAGAGCTTGTACGCATTGATATATACAGGATTTGTATTGGGTTTTAACTTAATGTGGTGTTCAGCACACTGCGTAACTCCAAGCGGCTCGCCTGGTAGAGCAAGCGCCTCCCGATAATGTTCCAGAAGCTGGACTAAGGTTGGCTTAATTTCGGAATAGTGTGCAACTTTTAGGAATGCCTCTAAATTAGCTGTGTCTTGTTCGGGAGAAGCCTGGCACGCCGAGGTTATGCCTGAGACTTGGGCTGAAGGGTATTCAGCTGGTTCCGGGGCGACATTTCTCCCATACACTAGACACTGGCACAATCGAACACCGTGTTTTAAGGATACAGGGGATCCAGACGCGTTTATTACCAATGCCTCTGCAAAACCTCCCTCCTTGACTGTCGCAAGAGTTACCTCCACCGTCACGCGGTGTATGTGAGGAACTCCGTCGATACACACATCACTGCCCGTCGGAGGGGCGTTAGGCAAACGGATTTTAACAAGTTTTGCAGCACGATCCGGAACTATATGAGGACCTTCTACGACTCCCGTTACTGTCCGCCACAAGTCTGCAATGTTTTCGTGTGATTTGACCGTAAGAGGTGACACTTGGGCGGTGGCAGTCCCTGAGTCTGTGGTGGGTTGGTCATTTCCCCCCACTGAGGGTGGGATGACAGGTGACAGAGGCGATGGATTTACCATCCCCTGTATGCGTCGGCCTTGATACACGATCGCGTTGCTTTCAGGGTTTATGGTTATGTGCAGGTCTTTCATGGCGTTTAATCCTAAGATCCTATCCACAGGTAAGGCAAACCTGTTAGAGACATAAAAGAAATCTCGAAAGGGACATACTTTTTCATGTAAGCTGACTGTTAGTGGTACTCGCCCAAGGATTCCCAAAGTGGTGCCCGTCACGCTTACCACATTCAGGTCGTTCTCTTGGAGCGGCCAATTTTCCCCACTCGCTTGTCGTGTCAGTGACCTGTAAGCGGAGTCGGATATGACATTGACTGTGGCACCTGTGTCAACCGCTAAGGTGAGTGAAATTTTGCACACCTTGAAAGGGAGGGCAATTATGCTTGTCCGTCCCAAGGCGGCAATGACGGAGTCAAGTTGCTCCCAATTAGTATTTTCCTTAAGGGACACTTGGATGTACGCCACGGGGCTGTCACGAAGTCATGTCTTTTTAATCTGAGAAGAGGAGTGTGGTTTACTGTCCGCTGAGGACTTGTACTTCTGTTCCTCCTTGGCCTTTTGTATTGCAGAACAACAGTTACTGTCTGAATCATGAAAACAATTCCCGTGGATATAGCAAAAGGCAGCCTTCCGCTGATGGTTTGGCCTAGGGTTCCTGTGTGATGAATGATGCCCGCCCTTGTGGGGGGGAAGGCAACAACAGTGACGGATCTTGGTGGGGGGAAGGCAACCACAGTGACGGATCTTGGTGGGGAGGAAGGCAACCACAGTGACGGATCTTGGTGGGGAGGAAGGCAACCACAGTGACGGATCTTGGTGGGGGGAAGGCAACAACAGTGACGGATCTTGGTGGAGAGGAAGGCAACCACAGTGACGGATCTTGGTGGGGGGAAGGCAACAACAGTGACGGATCTTGGTGGGGAGGAAGGCAACCACAGTGACGGTTCTTTGTGGGGTGGAAGGCAACCACAGTGACGGATCTTGGTGGGGTGGAAGGCAACCACAGTGACGGATCTTGGAGGAGGGGGAAGGCAACCACTGTGAAGGATCTTGGTGGGGGGGGAAGGCAACCACAGTGACGGATCTTGGTGGAGAGGAAGGCAACCACAGTGACGGATCTTGGTGGGGGGGAAGGCAACCACAGTGACGGATCTTGGTGGAGAGGAAGGCAACCACAGTGACGGATCTTGGTGGGGGACGGCAACCACAGTGACGGATCTTGGTGGGGGGGAAGGCAACCACAGTGACGGATCTTGGTGGAGAGGAAGGCAACCACAGTGACGGATCTTGGTGGGGGGGAAGGCAACCACAGTGACGGATTTTGGTGGAGAGGAAGGCAACCACAGTGACGGATCTTGGTGGGAGGAAGGCAACCACAGTGACGGATCTTGGTGGGGGGAAGGCAACCACAGTGACGGATCTTGGTGGGGAGGAAGGCAACCACAGTGACGGATCTTGGTGGGGAGGAAGGCAACCACAGTGACGGATCTTGGTGGGGAGGAAGGCAACCAGTGACGGATCTTTGTGGGGGGAAGGCAACCACAGTGACGGATCTTGGTGGGGAGGAAGGCAATCACTGTGAGGGATCTTGGTGGGGGAAGGCAACCACAGTGAAGGATCTTTGTGGGGAGGAAGGCAACCACAGTGACGGATCTTGGTGGGGAGGAAGGCAACCACAGTGACGGATCTTGGTGGGGAGGAAGGCAACCACAGTGACGGATCTTGGTGGGGAGGAAGGCAACCACAGTGACGGATCTTGGTGGGGAGGAAGGCAACCACAGTGACGGATCTTGGTGGGGAAGTGTTGTTCTTGTCTTGGCTACTTCGACTCTTGTGAAGAAGGTTAATCGTGATGTGAAGAGCGCCTTGAGGGTCACTAAGGTCTCTGGAGGGTCTCTTCAGAACACCGATGGTGTTCCAACTGTGTGGTTGTAAGAGAGAAAAGGATCACATGTGTTTCTGTTTTGTAAGTTAGGTCCATATTCTTCAACGTTTCGGGGCTTACACACACATATCGTAAGGCTTTCGTAGAGGTTGTTAGTATTTCCACGGATAGTTTTAACGCGGTAGCAGCGACGGGTCAAATTTGTGGCTTTATCGAATAGCAGCGACGGGTCATGCTATAAACCCCAAAATAGATGATACATAAACTGATCACAAACGCTTTGATATATATTATGAAATGGTTTGTGTGAGTGATGACTTTTTCTCATTTTTCTCGCTGAGAGGGACCATTAAGAAACATGATCCCCTCTGCTACCAGGTTAAAAGCCTAATGATAGTTTAACAAGGCTTCTGGACCGTGAATGTTAAAAAACACTCATGAGAACCCGACTAATCTCCTTTATGGCTCTTGGAAATAGATGTTATGAGAACCGAAAACATCTACAAACACGGGTCTAAGTCTGTATAACACTTATAAAACTTTTCACGAAACATATTTTCCACACACGCTTTTAACATGCTCTTCTTCCCTTCCTCCCAGTCCCTGTTTGCTTCGGAGCCAATCACAGGTCTCGCAAACATCAAACACGGAAAACAAGGCAACAGTAAGTGATGAGAGTGCAAACACGAAGCTCTGTTACTTTGATATTATAAAGACCGGGTGTATAAGTCGTAGTGCCTGTATGTAAAGTGTATTCGGATTTGGAGTCCATGGCCACCGTTCCTAAAGGGTTGAAGGTTATTGGTAGCTAGTTGTTATGAGAGGCAGGTTATGTGTTGAAAAGGTAATTGTAGTAGTAGTAGTAGTAGTAGTAGTAGTAGTAGTAGTAGTAGTAGTAGTAGTAGTAGTAGTAGAAGGAGAAGAAGAAGTAAAGAAAAGTAGAAGCAGATCAAAAAAAGAAGAAAATGTAGTAGTAGTAGTAGTAGTAGTAGTAGTCGTGGAAGTACGAGCAGGAGTAGGAGGACGAAATAAATGAGAACCCCAACAACAACACTCCATCAACCAGCACTAACATTACTACTACAACAACTAAAACTATAAGACACCAGAACAACAACAAACATATCAGGAACAGAAACAACCACACACACCCTCATTCCTCCTCCCTTAATCCAGTTCCCAGCCTCATGAATTTCGACTCCCGCCTCCCCACCTCAATACACTAAATGGAAAACCGAACTAATGCAGCGGGTCGTCGCCTAATGTAGCGTCTGATGTTGCGTCGTCTGCTGTAGCGTCTAATGTAATGAGTCTTTGGTCCGTATTTTAAACTCATCGGGTTCCCATTACGACTATTTCCCAAGACCACAGAGAAAATTGACCCGGTTTTCATTGCTTATTTTCCCGTTGAAGGTCCAGAGGTCGTGTAAAACTATCAGCAGCATCACAAAACAGTCCAAGTAAATCCCAACAACTTCTACTAGAGGCTTTTCCAGCAGGCGAACTGAGGCGCCGATACGTTTGAGAATACGGGTCTACTGCAGCGTCTAATGTAATTTTTTTTTTTTTTTACAACAAAGGCGACAGCTCAAGGGCACAAAAAAAGGAAACAATAGTAACAAAAGCCCACTACTCGCTGCTCCTAAAAAAAAAAAAATAATCAAAAAAGATGGCCGAAAGAGAGGCCAATTTCGGGAGGAGAGGAGTCGGTTGTCGTCTCTTGTCTATAGCTGTGAAAGAGAACCCCTCACACACACGAGGACGTTGATTAGGACGGCGAAAAACCTGAGGCTGGCAGTGGGCCATGTCTCCTCTGTAATAACAATGATAGAGAACCAATGTAATCAATCCCAAAGCTTCGTCTTACAAACAAACAAGGTACAGTTAAGGTGATGGATGAGCGGCAGTGGAACATAAGGGCGGCAGTGGGCCTTCGTCTCCTTTGTACATCCAGTGTAATCCAAGAACCACGTCCCACAAATACAAGGTCCAGTAGCTAAGGAGGACGGCGAAAGAGCGGTGACAGTGGCTTTTCATCTCTTCTATAGAACTCTGATAGATAACCAATAAATATTATCCACGAGTCTTCCCACAAACAAGGTTACTAAGATGGACGGCGGGAGAGGAGGAGCGTGAGGGCGACTACGGCGGGTGTGGCTTCATCTTATCTTACGACTATGAATGATAACCAGTGTAATCCCACGTCCACGTCCCACAAAAACAAGGTACGTAGTAGAGAGGGACGCCGGGGTAAGGGGAGCGTGGGTGAGGGTGTCTCGTCTCCTCCGTACAACTAGGAAGGATGACCAATGTAATTCTCAAGCTTCGTCCCATAAACACAAGGTAAAATAGAAGGACGGCGAGGTAGGAGGTTGAGGGAGGTAGCTGGTCTTCATGTCCTCTGTAAAACTAAGAGAGATAAAGAAAAGAATCCCACAGTAAGACAGCAGTAGCAGATCCTCGTCTCTATACTACTGTGATGAGAGGACCAATATAATCCTCATGGTAGAATAGAAAGACGGAGAGGTAGGAGGTTGAGGGAGGTAGCGGGTCTTCATGTCCTCTGTAAAACTAAAGAGATAACCAATACAATCCCATAGTAAGAGAGGAGTAGTAGATCCTCTTCTCTATACTACTGAGAAAAGAGAACCAATACCATTCACTATAGCCACGTCCCACACAAGCAAGGTACAGTAACTAAGGCGGGAAGCGAGGTAGGAGGAACATGGGTGTGGGTGTGTGGGTGTCTGTCTCCTCCGTACCGCCGTGACGAATGAGCGCCCCGCCAGGCCCCGCGTAGGAGACACCACTCAATTAATTCTCCCTTTATTACTTTTGTGGTGCGTCTTTACACGTCCCCAGCGGCGGTGAAAAATGGCGGTGATTACGTCCCGGTGAGCAGGAGAGAGAGAGAGAGAGAGACACGTACATAGACTAAAAAAGAGTCGAAATAAAGGAAACCAAAACAATAATCAAAGAAATACCACAAGAGAGAGAGAGAGAGAGAGAGAGAGAGAGAATATTAACGGTGGTATAGTGGTATGAGTGACAGTCATGTTGTTGGTAGTAGTAAAAGTAGTAGTAAAAGTAGTAGTAGTAGTAGTAGTAGTAGTAGTCAGAATCATTCGTCAGTAATCACAAAAAACAAACATAAGAACGACCCCAAGTAATTGTTCATCACGCTCCTGGAAATAAAAAACGTGACTGCGATGGAAGAGGATAACACCGCCTTAAAAATTGAAAACACTTACAACGCGCGGGATGAAATTCGACGATCTGAAGAAAAACGAAAAGCAAAACTCCACTGATGATTCTAAATACAACGCTGGATATGAAGTTATGATCGCAAATGGAGAAAGATAAAACATTGATCTTAAAAGTGACGCTATTTACGATGATGGGAGAATAAAACGTGATAAACCAAGGAGAGAAAGGAAAAGAAAATTACACTGATGAAAGAAAGGGCTCACTGTTGGAAATGAACGAAGAGAGATAACGTTGACCTTAGAAGTGACAATATTTACGATGGGGAGGATGAAATGTGATGATCGGAGGAGAGAGTGATGGTTCCCAGGGACAGTTTACTTACCAGCTGGAGAAGAGAGGTGCGGGTGTGGGGGGTGGGGTGAGGGGGGGGTCCTGCTGTATTCCAAGTCACGTACCTGGAAGAAGAAGAAGAAGAGATAAGTTACCAAAGAGGAGGAGGAGGAGGAAGAGAAGAAGATAAAAAAAAGCAAGATGAGATTAGTTGCCGAAGAAGAAGGGGAGGAGGAAGAGAAGAAGAAAAAAAGAACAAGAACAAGAAGAGATTAGGTGCGAGATAAAGAACAAAAAGAAGAAAAGAAGATAATGATGAAGAGAGGATTAGTTGCCGAAGAAGAAGAGGAGGAGGAAGAAAAGAAGAAAAAAAAGAAGAAAAGCAAGATGAGATTAGCTGTCGAGAAAACAAGAACAAGAAGAAGAAAAAGATTATCAAGAGGGGATTAGTTGCCGAAGAAGAAGAAAAAGAAGAAGAGGAAAGGCGGTGGTCAAGTAGTCAGCGTGCGGGCGTGGTGAGACAGTGGACCCAAGTTCGAGCTCCACTGACACACGCTCAACCATCGCCGAGTGTCTGAAGATTACCCACATTGTGCCCAGACCTTCAATCAACCCAAACTTCAGCGACTTCGTTCAAGAGGAGCACCGGGAGGCAGCATGGGCCAAGCAATAGTCATACTATAAAAACCACTATAAAAAAATTCGCGTGCGCCACTAACGGGCTGGGGTCGCCCAAGAGATCCCACAATATAGTCCCCGAAAAAAGTTGTCGAAGAAGAAGAAGAAGAAGAAGAAGAAGAAGAAGAGGGAGGAGAAGAAGAAGGAGAAGAAGAAGAAGAAGAAGAAGAAGAAGAAGAAGAAGAAGAAGAAGAAGAAGAAGAAGAAGAAGAAAAAGAAGAAGAAGAAGAAGAAGAAGAAGAAGAAGAAGAAGAAGAAGAAGAAGAAGAAGAAGAAAAAGAAAAAGAAGGAGAAAAAGAAAAAGAAGAAGAAGAAGAAGAAGGAGAAGGAGAAGAAGAAGGAGAAGAAGAAGAAGAAGAAGAAGAAGAAGAAGAAGAAGAAGAAGAAGATTAGTTACCGACGCGTCATTACTCTTTGCGGAAGGAAATGAAAGTGTTGTTTGACGTCTTACATTTTTGCTGGTCTTTATTTGTCTTTAATCTGACTTCCTTTTTTTATTTTTCCTTTATTTGTCTCTCCGTGCTGCCTTTCACCTTTCTATATTCCTTTCGCTTATCTATCTATCTACAACTAAACTATCTATTATTATTCGTCGATGGATAATAGTTTTCTACACATAATTCAACATAAAACTTCAATTTCAATAAACAAAAACTAAAACTAAAATAAAACAAAAATAAAATCACAAACTGCCACTCTTTAAGGCAACACGTGACTCCCAACATTAAGAAAACGCCTAAAATTCCACGTGCAATCTATTATGTTTTTTTCCTTTGTGATGTTTTCCGAGGCTACAATCTAAATCCTTCTCTTAACTTTCCATTCTCCCAAAATTTTTGAGCATGGCCTCCGTTTTTTTCCCGGCGGCGGCAGGTTCTCATTTAAAGTCATCGGGTAGGGCATTCAATTAGGTTATATTTTTCCTCCCGTGCCTTCGTTAACACGCCTCCCAGCCCTGCCTCGTTGTTGTAGTGCATCCCTCACGCTACCGCCGCTTAAAATATTCATCTAATCAATTTCTAATCAACCTGTGTCATTATTTTCCCCGCCGCCTCCTGTTCTTCGTTCCACTTGCTACACAAACTTAACAAAACTAAACATTCAGGTGAGTCTCTCCCGCTCTCTTAGTATACTTCAAGAGCTGCTCAAATCACCTCCCCCATCAGTGACGAGCCCTTTACAATACTTGCTCAGGAAGTAAAGGTTGAACAATTTCGATTATTTAACTTGCTTGCCACTTTTATTTTCAACGACGCTTTTCCTGGTTTTATATATGCAACCATCACTGAGGTCGAATCACGGGTGTCCTTAGTAGTAGTAATAGTAGTAGTAGTAATAGCAACAGCAGCAGCAGCAGCAGCAGCAGTAGTAGTAGTAGTAGTAGTAGTAGTAGTAGTAATAGTAAGGAGGAGGAGGGGGAGGAGGAGGAGAAGAGAAAGGAAAAGGAAATGAAGAAAAAGGAGAGAAGAAAAGAATGTAAAAAAAGGAGAAAAAGAAGAAAAAAGATGAAAAAGAAAACAAATCAAAACAAGAAAAACGACAACAACAACAACACTAGTGACTGCAATGGAACAGCAAAACATGAGGCTCCCATCACAATTAATAGTGAATGTGTTGTTGACGCATCTTGGGGAGTTGCCTAAACAAAACCTATGTAAATGTTTGTGGGAACAAGTCACGTGGGGGTATCCTACAAATGTTTAGTAATACACAAATAAACATACTCATTAGTTACCCTCTCCAATAAACACCAAAGAATAATTAATCGTACTTTTCTTCTTGGGGTGCAGGCAACACGTGGGAGGCGTCAGAGGAGGTACGTAGGAGGAAACATGGAAACATGGAAACATGGACTAGCAGGCAGCAGAAAGCCTGTTGGCTCATTACTAGGCTGCCTGCGTTCAGTGATTTAATCAATCCGTTTGCCATAGGAGTGGCTTGCAGGGAAGGATTAAAGCACTTGTGTATCTACTCTTGGGAACGTTCAGTTCACTCCCGATGCAGCAAAGTGGCGATCAATGCGTTTCTTGAAGGAGTTGATGGTCTCGGCGCTAACCACTTCTGCAGGAAGGCTGTTCCAGTGGCGAACAACTCTATTTGAGAAATAACTCCTGCCGATGTCGGTATTGCATCGCTTTGCTTGAATTGTTTTTCCGTTGTTTCTTGTTCTCAGGTTGGTTTGTAGCGTGAAGAGTTTGGAGTGATCAACGTTGCTGAGCTTGTTCAGGTATTTAAAGACTTGAATCATGTCTCCCCGCAGGCGTCTTTTTTCCAACGTGAAGAGGTTGAGTCGCTCGAGTCGCTCTTCATAGGGCTTCGTCCTCAGTGATGGTATCGTCTTCGTGGCGCGGCGCTGTACTCTCTCAAGTAATTCAATGTCTTTCCTGTAATTAGGAGACCAGAATTGCACGGCGTATTCCAGGTGGGGCCTTACCAGCGAATTATACAAGGATAACATAACTCCCGGCGTCTTGTTTTCGAAGTTCCTCGCTATGAACCCAAGCATTGTATTGGCTTTCTTACAGGCGGACTTGCAGTGTTTTATTTGTTTCAAGTCACTGCTGATGGTGACCCCGAGGTCTCTTTCCTCTTGCACAACATGTAGTGGTTCGCCACCCATGTGGTATGTGTGGTTGCTGTTTCTGGATCCGATATGCATTACTTTACATTTGGCAGTGTTGAAGGACATCTGCCATTTTTCTGACCACCGAGTGATCTGGTCCAGGTCTCTCTGGATAATTTCGCAGTCTGCCGTTGTGAGGGCCTTCCCACCCACCTTTGTGTCGTCGACAAATTTTGAAAGATTGGATTTCAATCCTAGTTCTAGGTCGTTGATATATATGATGAAAAGTATGGGTCCCAGCACTGACCCCTGTGGCACTCCACTTGTGACCTGGAGCCACTCGGAGGCCTGTCCGTTGAGTACAACCCGTTGTTTTCTTCCAGTGAGCCAGTCCTTGATCCACGCTGTCAGATTGCCGCCTAATCCCGCCGACTTGAGTTTCTTGAGGAGTCTTTCGTGTGGCACTTTGTCAAAGGCTTTTTGAAAGTCTAGATATATAACATCGCTGGGGATATGATTATCCCAGTTTTTATAGATACCTTGGAAGAAGTCCAATAAATTGGTTAAGCATGAGCGCTTGTTCCTGAAACCGTGCTGAGCATCGGAAATGATGTTGTTGTCTTCAAGGAACCTAACGAGTTTGTCTCTGATGATCTTCTCGAGGATTTTTAACTCCACATAGGTCAGGCTGATTGGTCTGTAGTTTAGGGCCACACTTTTGTCTCCCTTTTTGTAGATCGGAGTTACATTCGCTTGTTTCCAGTCTTTTGGGACTTTGTTTTGTTGTAGTGACATATTGTAGATGGTGGTGAGTGGCTTGAGGATTTGCTGCTTGAGTTCCTTGAGCAGCCTGGGTGACAAGTCGTCGGGTCCGGTGGACTTGTTTGTCTCGAGTTTGTCTAAGTACTTTTTCACATCCCGTTCGTCGATTGTGCCAATTTCTAGGGGAGTGATTCCCATCGGTGGGGTAGGGCTCTCGGGTACGGACTGGGTATTCTCGACCGTGAACACAGACGCGAAGTTTCTGTTTAGGATTTCGACCATTTGTCTACTGTCCTGTGTTAGTTCGTCACTTTCATCTTTTAAGGGACCGATATTGCTTTTTGTCTTCTTTTTGGTTCTTATATACGTGAGGAACTTTTTCGGGTTGGACTTGGCTTCGCGTGCAATTTGCTTTTCATAGTCGCGTTTACGCTGGCGAATGAGTGTTCTGCAAGCTCTGAGGCTTTGATGGTACTGTTCGCGTGCCTCGTCAGTGCCGTTTTCCTTGAGCGAGTTGTATTTTTTCTTCTTTAAATTAATCGCCCGTCGAACCTGGGTAGTCATCCATGGTGGGCTTGTGGCATTATTTGTTCTCCTTGTCTTCATGGGAACAGTTGTTATCTCTACCTCCAGGAGTTTGTTCTTGAAGCCATTCCACGCTCCATCCACAGGAGTGTAGGTCATGGGTTCCCAAGTTGTCTGGGTTAGCACCTCACGAGCGAAATTAAAATTGGCTCTTTTGTAGTCTGGAATCTTGGACGTGTTTTCGGTGAGTTCATGGTCTGTCCTGATCTTTAGGCGGATTAGGTGATGGTCGCAACCATCCAGCTTTTTGCCGACTTGACATTCACGTGTGAGATCTGAATCACTCACGAGTACTAGGTCTAATATGTTATTTTCCCTCGTCGGTTGGGTAGCAATCTGAGTAAGAAAAGTGTCTTCTAACATTTCGAGCAATCTGTTACCCTCCCGATCTCCAATCATCGTGGTCCAGTCAATGTTGGCACAGTTAAAGTCCCTGATAATGACTGATTGTTTGTTTTGCGTTACGGTGTGGATTTCTTCGTACAGCGCTTCGTCGTCCGCTGCTTGTTGCTTTGGAGGTCTGTAAACGGTTCCAATCGTTATTTTGTTGTGCTTGCTAGTCTCCAGTTCAACATATACAGTGTCATATTTCTCAAAGTCTTCTTTGTTTATTTCCACGGCAGGGAATTTGTTCTTGACGTAACAGATAACACCTCTTCCTTTCTTGTGAAGTCTGTTTTTGTAGAAGCTCTCGTATCCTGGAATTGAGAATTCGGTCATTAGGTGGTCAGAGGTGGCCCACGTTTCGGTGATGGCAATCATGTCCGGACTTTCTATGTCAACGTAGGGAAGTAACTCATCCCGTTTGGGTATTAAGCTCCGCGCGTTGGTGTATAGGACAGAAATGTCTTTCTTGACTTCAGTGCTTCGAGGCACAGTAGTCCGGTGTCTGCGTGTGTTTTATGTTGGTGGCGTTGGTGTATGATGGGCGGGCTCTACTGGGTGGTTGTTTACGATACTTTGGTGCCCCTCCCGCGCTCGGAGTTTTTTGAGTACAAAAGTACTTCCTCGTTCAGCAGCCTACCAAGCCGTGCTGAGCCAATCGCATTGAGGTGAAGACCGTCAGGACGGAAAAGGTCGGGGTTATCAAAGAAATGATCCCACACATTTGCGAACGAAACTTCCTCGTCCTGACAGAGGTGCTTCAGTCTGTTGTTGATGTTTGACGCCTTTCTGTGGAAGCCTGTGAAGGCGTTGATTCTCGGAAGAATCCCGGAGACAATGATGTGGCGTGACTTCTCCTTGTAGCGGCGGATTACTCGTCGGTAGTCGGCTAAAATTTCCTCTGTGCGCGTTGTTTGAACGTTGTTCGTGCCAGCGTGCAAAACAAAGTGTGTGTCCTGTTCCGTACGGTCTGAGACGAGGTCTGCCGCTTCTTCTATATTTTGTAATTTTGCACCAGGAATACAGTAGCGTCTCCTGTTCTTGATACTTCGTCCACAGAACTTAGTCAGTTGTTCTCTAACAATGCTGTCACCCACCAGTTTTATGTGAACCTTGTTGTTGACCCTTGATCCGGAGAAGTGTGATCCGTCTTCACAGGAGACGGCTGGGAGGATTGTCTTCCGTCTACGCCTGTAAGCTAGGGAGGAGAAGGAGGAGGAGGAGGAGGAGGAGGAGGTGGAGGAGGAGGAGGAGGAGAAGGGGGAGGAGGAGGACGAGGAGGAGGAGGAGGAGGTGGAGGAGGAGGAGGAGGAGGAGGAGGAGGAGGAGGAGGAGGAGGAGGAGGAGGAGGAGGAAGGGGAGGAGGAGGAAGGGAAGGAGGAGGAGGGGAAGGAGGAATAGGAGGAGGAGGAGGTGGAGGAGGAGGAGGAGGAGGAGGGGGAGGAGGAGGAGACTGAGGAGGAGGAGGGGGAGGAGGAATATGATGATGATGATGATGAGGAGGAGGAGGAGGAGGAGGTGGAGGAGGAGGAGGAGGGAGGTGAAGAATGAAGAAGAAGAAGAAGGAGAAGAAGCAGAAGATGATGATGATAATAGTGATGATGATGATGAGGAGGAGGAAGAGGAGGAGGAAGAGGAGGAGGAGGAGGAAGTGTAGGAGGAGGACGAGGGGAGGGGGAGGAGGAGGAGGAGGAGGAGGAGGATGGAGAAGAATAATCCTGATCTCATCCTGTACCACCTCAAATAAACCCAAAACCCATAAAGTTCTTGGGGCATAACTAGTAACACCTTCCTTTCTTCTGGTGCAGGCAAGACATGGGTGGGGTCACAGGTGCTACGTAGGAGGCGGCGGACAGAGCAGAGGAAGGAAAGAATGCAGCGACGTGTGTGAGGCGCCGCTGTGATGACGCAATGTTGGGCGAGCCGAGGAGCGCCAGTGTTTGCAGGTGTTCACATACTTGACGGTGGGAGGGCTGATGGTGATGCTTTTGTTGTTGCTGTTGTTGTTGTTGTCGTGTGTGTGTGTGTCTGTTTCCGAAACACTTGAGGGACTTCTGAGATACAGTGTTTACATACAAGCTTTCCTGGTCTGGACCGGCCTTTGAACACTGCCACTAATTAGGACTCTTGAACAGCTTTCCCATGGCCCCGTTGCACTCGACCGTCCGCTCTAGCTCATCCCTATACTGTCCAAATCCCTTATACAAGAGTTAACAAGCATCTTCACCCTTTCATCCTTTTCGCTGGTAAACTCAGGAACTCATAGCAGGCTTTTTTATTTATTTATTCTTGGCCTTGAGCTCCTTCCTTTACTGTAAAAAAAACTACATGTCAGTAGATGTCCTTGATGAGTCTGACACAGCCACGAACATGACGATAAGACGAACACACTTACACCCTCCCGAGCACCACCACACCACCCACCACAACACCACAACATCCAGTACCACAACACCATCACAGCGAAGACTACCAATGATCGACAAAGGTCAAGAGTAGAAACAATGTCACACAAAAACAAAACAAACAACGCCTTTTTGCTCCTCTTGTTCCAGTTGTTGTTGTTGTTGTTGTTGTTGTTGTCAATTACGTGTCAAATGTTCCCACGCCCTCTTGTCTCCTGCGTTCTCTCTCTCTCTCTCTCTCTCTCTCTCTCTCTCTCTCTCTCTCTCTCTCTCTCTCTCTCTCTCTCTCTCTCTCTCTCTCTCTCTCTCTTCCTGATCTTCCCAAATGAACTAGATAGGAATGTGTGTGTGTGTGTGTGTGTGTGTGTGTGTGTGTGTGTGTGTGTGTGTGTGTGTGTGTGTGTGTGTGTGTGTGTGTGTGTGTGTGTGTGTGTGTGTGTGTGTGAAGTCAAAAGAATGAAAGGAAGAAAAAACTAATTAAAGGAATGACTAAAAGAAGAAATGCATTAGCAGGAGAAGGAAGGAAAAGTTAAGGGGAAAAAAAGAGAAGTGTGTGTGTGTGTGTGTGTGTGTGTGTGTGTGTGTGTGTGTGTGTGTGTGTGATAAACACGGTCCCTCAAAGTACACTTACCTCAACATATTTACCTTTAATTCCATATTTTAGACTCCCTGATATGCGTACAAATTGAGTCACCGCGTACTAATAGGCAAACAGACACACAAATGAAAACACACAGTGCACGCAATGCAACACAGATGAAGAAACTTTAGAACACTTCCTGCTACACTGTGAACCCTTCAGACACATCGGACAAAATTTACCTTTTTTTACCAATGAAGAAAAGCTCTCAAAATTCTTAGTTTTAACAGACAGTCAAAATATCACAGAAAAAAAGCAAATCTTACTTCAGATGTGGAGAAGGAGAGCACAACAGTCACAAAACCTCCTGGAGCAGCCAAACCCATCTAAAGAAAAACTGCAGGAGGGGTGATACAGTTAGCAACACTACAGTATCAAGGCAACAACACGTCACCGCTACAAAGGTGTATCCCAGACTTCATCAAGGTCTGGGGCAAATCGCACCCATTCATTTTTTTTATTGGTATGTCCTTGCCTTATACGAGGACGCGCTTGTGTATATAACTGAATGACCACCGAGACGAACATCGCGTGCTGGGTGCGGGTCCCCGCCTCCAAGAAGGTGACGGCCCTGCACCTGACGGCCGAGCAGGAGGCGCCCGGCCTCTGCTGCTTCCACAAGCAGCGCTGCTCGGCCATCTTCATGACCGTTGAGCTGCTCCCTGAGAGCTGTGTGTGCGTCACCGCGTTGACCAAAGAGTTTGCAGAGTGTCGCGTCGCCGTGAACCGCGCCCTCGTGGCGGGGCTGGACACGGCCTGCTTCGTGAGGATGAAGGTGAAGAGAGGACGCCGGACCGTCCGGAAGAAGGGGTTAGATGCAAGGTTCCTCATCGAGTGTTTGCAGGAGGAACAGATCGTGGAGGAGAAAGTTAAACTTGCGTTTGATATTACGTCGTATTCACCGCTGACCTTTTCCTTCCACATCAAAACCTTAGTCAGCGAATGTTCCCTGACTGAGCGTCAGCCCGTGCATGTGATCCCAGTAACTGCCCGCACAGGGCTGCCCTCAGCAGAGTGTTCCCTACCAGAAAGTCAGCCGGAGACTGCCTGTACAGCGCTGCCCCCAGCAGAGTGTCCCGTAACAACGGAGTGCCAGCCCGTGCCTGCTGCCCCAGTAACTGCCTGTATAGAGCTACCATCAGCAGAGTGTCCCGTAACAACTGAGTGCCAGCCCGTGCCTGCTGCCCCAGTAACTGCCTGTATAGAGCTACCCTCAACAGAGTGTCCCGTAACAACGGAGTGCCAGCCCGTGCCTGCTGCCCCAGTAACTGCCTGTATAGAGCTACCCTCAACAGAGTGTCCCGTAACAACGGAGTGCCAGCCCGTGCCTGCTGCCCCAGTAACTGCCTGTATAGAGCTACCCTCAACAGAGTGTCCCGTAACAACGGAGTGCCAGCCCGTGCCTGCTGCCCCAGTAACTGCCTGTAAAGAGCTGCCCTCAGCGGAGGAAGACTGCCGCGACGCACAAGAAACAGTCGAGGAACGAACGTGCGCGCCACCAACCCCGAACACCGACACGTCGGTCCTTAGGAACGTCACGATCCCCCGAAGGTACAGGGACAGAATGAAGGGCCGAGGAGGTGTTGTGGGGCGCCTCCACGAAGACCATCCCGTCACCATTGAGTATAATGAACGATGCGGCGTAATGAAGCTTCGGGGCCTCGCCGATGACGTCAGACGATGCCAGGACGACATAGATGGCACGATAAAGACGTGGCAGAGGGAGAACAGCAAGAAACAAATGACGAAGAAGGCGGCAGCGAACGGTGCCAGGAGTGAAGGCAAAGAAACAACACCCCGACAAGACACTAAGCCTGTGCGTGCCCCCGACACCCGGCAAGACCAGGCCCGTGAGCAGCGTAAAGCGGGGACGAAGAGTGTGTGTGCCCCCAACACCCGGCAAGGCACTGAGCGTGTGTGTGCCCCCAACACCCGGCAAGGCACTGAGCGTGTGTGTGCCCCCAACACCCGGCAAGGCACTGAGCGTGTGTGTGCCCCCAACACCCGGCAAGGCACTGAGCGTGTGTGTGCCCCCAACACCCGGCAAGGCACTGAGCGTGTATGTGCCCCCAACACCCAGCAAGGCACTGAGCGTGTGTGTGCCCCCAACACCCGGCAAGGCACTGAGCGTGTGTGTGCCCCCAACACCCGGCAAGGCACTGAGCGTGTGTGCGCCCCCAACACCCGGCGTACGGCCAAGGCCATTCGCAACGCACCGTCGCCCCAGGAAGCACGACCCGAGGCGCGGCAACACCCGCCGGCGGCTGATGGCGCCCCGAAAGAACGCCAAAGGAAAGTTGCTAAGGAAGCCGTCAAAGGACGCTCTAAAGGAATTGCTAAAGGGCCATCTCAAGAAGCCCCGAAAGGCGCGTCCCATGACACTCCCGAAGGAGCGCCGAGGGAAGCTCAGCCCTGGACGCTGCTGCCGCCGCCGCGCCTGCGCAGCCCCGACCGGCGGGACATCCTGGGACAGCGCTGGCTGTCTGATGACGTCATGGACCTGGCCCAGGAACTGCTGCAGCGGCAGTTCCCGAACACTCGCGGCTTGTACGCCAGCGGCGCCGCCTTCACCCTGCCGCTCCTGCAGCCCGGCAGCGGAGCGCTCTTCCTGCAGGTGGTGAACCGGTCCACGCCGATAAGCCTCGCCTCCATGGCGGACTACGGCCGCGCGGGGGGCAGCCACTGGCTACTGCTGTCTTCGTACGGCGCGGCGCGCCCCGGCCAGCTGGCCGTGTACGACTCGCTCTACGACACGCTCTCCGCCTCCACGGCCGCCCTGGTGCGGCAGCTGCAGGAGCTGCACGCCCGCCCCAGGCGCCGTCATGCGGCCCGTGCAGCGCCAGCAGGACGGCTACAGCTGCGGTCTCTTCGCCCTCGCCTTCGCCTTCAGCATCGCCCACGGCCAGGACCCTTGCCGCGTGCGCTACGTGCGGGCCCGCATGGCGCGCCACCTGCTGGCGTGCCTCGAGCGGGGCACAGTGACGCCCTTCCCCAGCGAGCCCAAGGACACGATGGGCTAAGAACCTTCACCTTCAAACACAGAGAGGAGGACTTAGGCAGCGACAGGAAGGATAAAGAGTGGGTCTCTGCTTCGCCTCTGTTCACAGCTGTGTCCAGAGTCGCGACAACTGCTGGAGGTGTCTTTCAGCAGTCCATATGTTTCAGTATTTACTTCATACTTTTTCTACAAATCAAAAAGACGTTAGTACTCTACATTTTATCTTCGGAGCTTCAGCAGGAATGGCAGGTATTTGTGCACAAACACCGAAATAATAATTGATAGAATTGATAACATTCAAGACTTAGATTTATGAGATATTCATTTAATGCATATCTCATAAATCTGCGAGTCTTGAACGTTATCACTTTATTAATTATCCTTTCCGGCCTTCGTGTGCTGGCCATTATCTGTCAGCTCGATCCTGGCCGACCTGCGTGCAGTGACTCAGTGTTTCGTGCGTGTGGATGTTTCTCACGGCGTGCGAGGCCAAAGCCTTATTTTGTGTCTGCTGTAATGTTACCTGGTCGCTTCTGCTTGTCGTGGTGAGTGCCACCGAAGGACACTGCATGGCGGGGATGGCAAGGCTTTGTGTGATGAGTTGTGGTGCTTCTGGGCGGCTCCTGAGGCCGTACAGGTCTGTCAGGACGATTCTAGAAATACAATACAAGTCTCCATTGAAGTTATTTCTGGGTCAAAGGTCTGAATAACCGCGCTTCGGTTACTAACGGTGCGAGAATTAGAACCCCAGCCTCCCTTCACCCAGATAGCAACGTGGAGTTAACTTGAAGGTCCTCAGATCCGAACAGCATAATCGAGGTGGCAGTTACGAGTACAATTTGAGGTCAACTTCTGCGCTTTGGTTACTAACGCTGCGAGAATCACAACATAAGCCTCCCTTCATCTAGCTAGCAATATGGGGGTAACATGGAGGTTTTAGATCTGAACAGCACAATCGAGGTGAGGTTTAACTAGTGGCAGATGCATTTTACTTCTTTGCTCCGACTGCTATAGTCTATCGATTCTAACTTGAGCCTTTAGGCACGGCTCAGGGAGACCGCGCTACTGCCACATCACTCCATAACACTCCTCAGAGGGTCTCTCTCTCTCTCTCTCTCTCTCTCTCTCTCTCTCTCTCTCTCTCTCTCTCTCTCTCTCTCTCTCTCTCTCTCTCTCTCTCTCTCTCTCTCTCTCTCTCTCACACACACACACACACACACAAAACAAACCCAAATATGAACACACACACACACACACACACACACACACACACACACACACACACACACACACACCTAAGAAACGCATATATGAACACACACACACACACACACACACACACACACACACACACACACACACACACACAGGAAGGGTCTCGGCCGTCCCAGCACCCACATGATCCTCCCAGGCCCGCCCAACAACCCGCTTCCCCGCTCTCTCACGTCGACGCTTGTTGCTGCTCGTCTGGTCCCTGCTCGCTGTGATGTTTGTCTCTCACTCCCTCTCCCTCCACTCCTTCCCTCAGGATTACGTCACCTGTGTTTGCTTCTGCTCTGCTCCCATGACTGAGCGCGTGTTGCTTAGGCCTATATTCTCAAACTTTTCGGGGCACACACACACACACACACACACACACACACACACACACACACACACACACACACACACACACACACACACTTGGGAAGGCCTTCGTAGAGGTTGTATTAGTATTTCAAAGGGTATGATTTGTGACCCAGGTGGTAGTTTCACAAGGCCTCTGCACTATTAGCGGGAAAAAATCTCTGGAAAACCCGACTAATTACTTTTTTGGCCTTTGGTAATGGTTGATGTGAGGGCCGAAAGTGTCTGAGGGAACATATATGAATCGTGATTACTTTCAAGAGCGACTAACTTATGTAACTTATGACAATATCGTCACCCTCATAAAATCATCGCCTAAGTCAATTTTCAGCGATCTCCAGGTTTATGTCTACATCAATTTTTCAACATGTGACGCCCATTTTTGTATAGTTGCCTTGGTCATTCAGGGTTTGAGTGTTCTAGAATTGACGTTTTCATTTCTGCCTAAATCTTAAGACAAATGAGACAATGACAGTTCTTTCCTGATTTTCTGAAAACTATAAAATAATGACTTAGGCGGTTTGTTTACGGAGGTGACGATACGTAACTAAAACAAATCAAAGGTAAATATGAAGTGAAGAGATGCAACATGTCAGTTCTTCAGCGGCGAGTGATAATTACAGGAAAATGGATGTTAGTTAACGTAGATTAATTTTTTTCAATCTGACAGTAGTTATAACACCACACGAAAATGTGATAAAAGTGGAAATAACAGGGAAACGAATGAAGCATAGGAGGATGCGGAGGGCGTGGATGGCAAGGGGAAAGACTGTCCTATAAGTGGATGCAAGGAGGTGGAGGAGGAATGGAGGATACGTGGAGAAAAGTGGAGGCAAAGTGGAGGTAAATTTTTCAGAGGAAGGTTGAGCTCGTGTGTGCAATGATCCCCTCCGCCGGTAGTCGAGGCAAATGTAAAATGGGCCGACGAGCTTTTCTGTAATCCTCTTTCCCTTTGCCCTTGAGCTGCCTCCTGCACTGTATTTTTTTACATCCCCGCCAATAGCTTTTTTTTTACATCCCCGCCAATAGCTTTTTTTTTTTTACATCCCCGCCAATAGCTTTTTTTTTACATCCCCGCCAATAGCTTTTTTTTTACATCCCCGCCAATAGCTTTTTTTTTTACATCCCCGCCAATAGCTTTTTTTTACATCCCCGCCAATAGCTTTTTTTTTACATCCCCGCCAATAGCTTTTTTTTTACATCCCCGCCAATAGCTTTTTTTTTACATCCCCGCCAATAGCTTTTTTTTTACATCCCCGCCAATAGCTTTTTTTTTTTACATCCCTGCCAATAGCTTTTTTTTTTTTCACATCCCCGCCAATAGCTTTTTTTTACATCCCCGCCAATAGCACCGGTAGGCTTTCTCCAGGGGCCAGCTGGTCAGCCCAAGCCCGTTATAGTGTTATAGTGGCGCCAGTTATAATATGGAAGAAGTAAGTAAAAATACGAGAGTGAACCAGATCGTACTTTTTTTCCTTTTTACAACAAAGGAAGCAGCTCAAGGTCAACAAAACGAAAGTGTAGTAGAAAAAAGCCCGCTAACCACTGCTCCTATAAAGACGAAGCAGTATGTACTGTATAACTCATGTCATGCCCTAGGTAACGTTCATATAGAAGACGAAGTATGTGTGTATAATTCACGTCCCTGTTCCCTGTCAGTCCACAAAACCAACAGAGTAAAACTAACTCTTCATTGTTGCCCTGGTGAACACTAGTATTTGGCCGTCTGAATCACCGCGTTCTATACAGGCCAATCGTCATCAATAATTCCCCGCCAATAAGTAATGCAAAGGTTCGAGTTTTCATTATTTTAGGGGAGTGAAACAGATTGTAAAGTTCATCTCCCTGTTTACTGTCTGCCCATAACAAACATTACGCGTCACTTTCGTTATGGTGAACAATTTTATTTCGTCGTCTGAGTCACTGCGTTCTATACCATCCAATCGTCATCAATAATTCCCCGCCTATAAGTTCATCTCCCTGTTCTCTCTACGTCCATAACAAACATTACGCGTCAGTTTCGTCATGGTGAAAAATTATATTTGGTCGCCTGATTCACTGCGTTCTATACAGGCCAATCGTCATAAATAATTCGCCGCCGATAAGTCCATCTCCCTGTTCTCTACGTCCACAACAAACATTACGAGTCACTTTCGTCATGGTGAACAATTCCATTTGATCGTCTGAGTCACCGCTTTCTATACCGGCCAATCGTCATCAATAATTCCCCGCCTATAAGTAATGCACAGGTTCGAGTTTTCATCATTTTTGGCCGATAGCTCCGTCAAGCCGCCACCTGCCCGGCCGTCCCTCACTCCTCCGTGCCTCTCCTGTCATCGTCCACCACAGGGCCGCACATAAAACACTGAGTCTCATACAGTATAGGACAAAAATTGAAATGCCGGGGATGGTTGCCACAAATACCACTTTTCCATAAGCCATGCACACCGCCTGAATTTTTGAAGCCCGGCGATACAATATTACAAAACACAGAAATATGGAGGAAATATGGAGTTTGAAATCACAGAACGGTCAACAAAACAACAATATTAAGTACTTTTCTGTCTTTCTTCTGAGGTAGGACCATATTCTCAAACATTTCGGGGCTCACACACCCACATTTGATAAGGCTTTCACGGAGGTTGAGTTAGTATTGCCAAGGGTAGTGTTGTGAGCATAGTGATGGTTTGACAAGGCTTCTGCACCATGAACGTTAAAAGCACTCATGAGAATCCGACTAACCTTCTTTGTGGCCTTTAGAAATACTGAATATGCATGGCTTTCGAAGAGGTTGTAGGTATTTCCAAGGGTAGTTTTATGAGCCTAGTGATATTTTAGCAAGTCTTCTGCACCATGAACATGAAAAACACTCAAAAGAACCCGACCAGCAGACCAAACTATTCTTATAATCCCCAGTATCACCAACGAACTAATGGACCGCTGCTGAACTTAGAAGGAAAAATTGTAAGCACTCAACTGAATTTACACTTAAGGAAATATTAGATCCGAAACTATGATTTTGAGGAGTTTTCTGATGTACTCTGTGTGTGTGTGTGAGTGTGTGTGTGTGTGTGTGTGTGTGTGTGTGTGTGTGTGTGTGTGTGTGTGTGTGTGTGTGTGTGTGTTTTACAGGAAAGAAAGCAGTTCTAGTGCAAAAAAAAAAAAAAAGCCTGCTAATCACAGCTCCTGGAAAAAAAGAAACTAGAAATGAGTGTGTTTGGGAGTGTACGTATGTATGAGTGAGTCAGTTATTATGTGTGTGTGTGTGTGTGTGTGTGTGTGTGTGTGTGTGTGTGTGTGTGTGTGAATGCATTTTTTTTTACAACAAAGGAGACAGCTCAAGGGCACAAAAAAAGGAAACAATAATAAAATAAAAAAGCCCGCTACTCGCTGCTCCTAAAAAGAATCCAAAGAGGTGGCCGAAAGAGGGGTCAATTTCGAGAGGACTAACTACTGCAGCCGTTCATTTCGTGGTACATTGCATATTAGTCCAAGTCTCGCCCAGGAAGCCCCAGCACCAGCAGCACCGACACCCCCAGCACGGGACAATACAGCCAGTCACGCAGCCCTCAAATATTTATCCGTCTGGCAGCCTCGCATTCGTCCGGTAAAACTAGGGTTGGCCCATACGTCATAACTGCCACCTCTGCTATATATATTGGACGTGACAGGCATCTCTCTCTCTCTCTCTCTCTCTCTCTCTCTCTCTCTCTCTCTCTCTCTCTCTCTCTCTCTCTCTCTCTCTCTCTCTCTCTCTCTCTCTCTCTCTCTCTCTCTCTCTCTCTCTCTCTCTCTCTCCTGATTACGGATTCACTACAAACACACATTTTCATACAACATTTCGGGGCCCGGTGATAAATTTGAATATGATTGTAATGAACAGGATTATTGATATTATTGTTTTTTTTTTAATTAGTTGGTTGAGTTGAGTAAAGTTTTTTTTTTATTGTTAGTAGACTGAGGCTGACTGCTCTTGTGGGTGAAGGCTATTTAGCTATCCGTCTATCTATCTCTTTATTTAATTGTCTTTTATTTTTATTCACTGTTGAAAGGCATTTTATTACGACTTCTCTCGTGTTGAAATCCTTTTTTTTTATCTTTATTTATTTATTTAATTATCGGTTTTATTTGTTGTATGTACCGATTTTAATTTTTTTTATTTATATACATAGTAGAAAGGCTTTGTATTTATTGCAGACTGAGGCACACTTTCTTTTGTGTTGAAAGGCTTTATGTTCATCCATTTATCTACTTATTTATCTTATTTATTTTATTGTTTTTTTTTCATTTATTTATTGTTGGAAGGATTTGCATTTCTAGCAGATCGAGGCACGC
>NW_026110789.1:50000-72659 GCF_024679095.1 Eriocheir sinensis
CAAGCAGTTAGGGCAAGGTCAGCATCCCACCCAGGAAGTCAAGCCAAGGTCAGCATCCCACCCAGGCAGTTAAGCCAAGGTCAGCATCCCACCCAGGCAGTTAAGCCAAGGTCAGCATCCCACCCAGGCAGTTCAGCCAAAGTCAGCATCCCACCCAGGCATTTAAGCCAAGGTCAGCATCCCACCCAGGCAGTTAAGCCAAGGTCAGCATCCCACCCAGGCAGTTAAGCCAAGGTCAGCATCCCACCCAGGCAGTTAAGCCAAGGTCAGCATCCCACCCAGGCAGTTAAACCAGGGTCAGCATCCCACCCACGCAGTTAAGCCAGGGTCAGCATCCCACCCAGGCAGTTAAGCCAGGGTCAGCATCCCACCCAGGCAGTTAAGCCAAGGTCAGCATCCCACCCAGGCAGTTAAGCCAAGGTCAGCATCCCACCCAGGCAGTTAAGCCAGGGTCAGCATCCCACCCAGGCAGTTAAGCCAGGGTCAGCATCCCACCCAGGCAGTTAAGCCAGGGTCAGCATCCCACCCAGGCAGTTAAGCCAGGGTCAGCATCCCACCCAGGCAGTTAAGCCAAGGTCAGCATCCCACCCAGGCAATTAAGCCAAGGTCAGCATCCCACCCAGTCAATTAAGCCAGGGTCATCATCCCACCCAGGCAATTAAGCCAGGGTCAGCATCCCACCCAGACAATTAAGCCAGGGTCAGCATCCCACCCCTACAATTAAGCCAGGGTCATCATCCCACCCAGGCAATTAAGCCAGGGTCAGCATCCCACCCAGGCAATTAAGCCAGGGACATCATCCCACCCAGGCAGTTAAGCCAGGGTCAGCATCCCACCCAGGCAATTAAACGAGGGTCAGCATCCCACCCAAACAATTAAGCCAGGGTCATCAACCCACCCAGGCAGTTGAGCCAAGGTCAGCATCCCACCCAGGCTTTTAAGCCAGGGTCAGCATCCCACCCAGGCAGTTAAGCCAGGGTCAGCATCCCACCCAGGCATTTAGGCCAAGGTCAGCATCCCACCCAGGCAGTTAAGCCAAGGTCAGCATCCCACCCAGGCAGTTTAGGGTCAGCATCCCACCCAGGCAGCTCAGCCAAGGTCAGCATCACACCTAGGCAGTTAGGCCAAGGTCAGCATCCCACCCAGGCAGTTAAGCCAGGGTCAGCATCCCACCCAGGCAGTTAAGCCATGGTCAGCATACCACCCAGGCAGTTAAGCCAAGGTCAGCATCTCACCCAGACAGTTAAGCCAAGGTCAGCATCCCACCCAGGCAGTTAAGCCAGGGTCAGCATCCCACCCAGGCAGTTAAGCCAGGGTCAGCATCCCACCCAGGCAGTTAAGCCAAGGTCAGCATCCCACCCAGGCAGTTAAGCCAGGGTCAGCATCCCACCCAGGCAGTTAAGCCAGGGTCAGCATCCCACCCAGGCAGTTAAGCCAAGGTCAGCATCCCACCCAGGCAGTTAAGCCAAGGTCAGCATCCCACCCAGGCAGTTAAGCCAAGGTCAGCATCCCACCCAGGCAGTTAAGCCAGGGTCAGCATCCCACCCAGGCAGTTAAGCCAAGGTCAGCATCCCACCCAGGCAGTTAAGCCATGGTCAGCATCCCACCCAGGCAGTTAAGCCAAGGTCAGCATCTCACCCAGACAGTTAAGCCAAGGTCAGCATCCCACCCAGGCAGTTAAGCCAGGGTCAGCATCCCACCCAGGCAGTTAAGCCAGGGTCAGCATCCCACCCAGGCAGTTAAGCCAGGGTCAGCATCCCACCCAGGCAGTTAAGCCAGTGTCAGCATCCCACCCAGGCAGTTAAGCCAAGGTCAGCATCCCACCCAGGCAGTTAAGCCAGGGTCATCATCCCACCCAGGCAGTTAAGCCAAGGTCATCATCCCACCCAGGCAGTTAAGCCAAGGTCAGCATCCCACCCAGGCAGTTAAGCCAAGGTCAGCATCCCACCCAGGCAGTTAAGCCAGGGTCAGCATCCCACCCAGGCAGTTAAGCCAGGGTCAGCATCCCACCCAGGCAGTTAAGCCAGGGTCAGCATCCCACCCAGGCAGTTAAGCCAGGGTCAGCATCCCACCCAGGCAATTAAGCCAGGGTCAGCATCCCACCCAGGCAGTTAAGCCAGGGTCAGCATCCCACCCAGGCAGTTAAGCCAGGGTCATCATCCCACCCAGGCAGTTAAGCCAAGGTCAGCATCCCACCCAGGCAGTTAAGCCAGGGTCAGCATCCCACCCAGGCAGTTAAGCCAGGGTCAGCATCCCACCCAGGCAGTTAAGCCAGGGTCAGCATCCCACCCAGGCAGTTAAGCCAAGGTCAGCATCCCACCCAGGCAGTTAAGCCAGGGTCAGCATCCCACCCAGGCAGTTAAGCCAAGGTCAGCATCCCACCCAGGCAGTTAAGCCAAGGTCAGCATCCCACCCAGGCAGTTAAGCCAGGGTCAGCATCCCACCCAGGCAGTTAAGCCAGGGTCAGCATCCCACCCAGGCAGTTAAGCCATGGTCATCATCCCACCCAGGCAGTTAAGCCAGGGTCAGCATCCCACCCAGGCAGTTAAGCCAAGGTCAGCATCCCACCCAGGCAGTTAAGCCAAGGTCATCATCCCACCCAGGCAGTTAAGCCAGGGTCAGCATCCCACCCAGGCAGTTAAGCCAGGGTCAGCATCCCACCCAGGCAGTTAAGCCAAGGTCAGCATCCCACCCAGACAATGAAGCCAGGGTGTAGCTACATGGAATCCGGGCCACTAAGCCAGGGTCTTCATCCCTTCCCATTACTTTTATTTTTGATACCCTTCCGTTGTTGTGGTCTTCCCCCTTCTCCCAAACACACACACACACACACACACACACACACACACACACACACAGTCACACCTTTACACAGTCATATTGTTTGTGCAGTTGGCAACGTTTTTTTCTGCATTTTACAAGATTTTCTTCAAGCGCCGGACGACTGTTGTGAGTGGAATCCTTGCTCCTTTTTCAACGTTAAACTTAAATCCTTATTTAAATTAAAGTTAAACTGAACTGAAACTTAACCAAGTTGTAAAACCTTGCACACATTTTTTTTGGTCATATCTTTTTTGTTTGTTTTTTTGCAGTTTTTAATTTTTATTTTTATTTTTTTACTTGTTTTACTTTTCTTTTTTCAAGGCCATAGCGCTGCCGGGCAGGGCGGGTGAGGTGCTTAGTGCATCGTTTTGGCACTCTTCGCTTCTGGCGCCGACTGCTCCTCCCCTTCCCTCGCTCGCTTCACCCTCGGTAGAATAGGCCTAACAAACTGCTCAAGCCGCCAGCCGGTCTCTTTATACATCCTTTCCTCCCGTTGCTTGATCCTCTCGGCATCCCGCCTCACCGTCTCTTGGGCCGCGAGAAACTGCGCCCTGACCTCCGCCATGTTCTCCCCCGGCCTCTCTCCCAGCCAGCTGGCTCGCAGTTCAAGATACTGCTCCCACTTCTCCTCTTCACGTCTCCGTTTGGCCTCCTTTCTGTCCTCCGCTCTCTCCCTCGCCCGTCTCTTTTTCTCCTCCTCCTCTTGCTCTCGCAGCAGGCGGTCCCGGTGTTCAACAAACCTCTTCAACTCCTCCTGCTGACGGATCCGTTCCTGTTCCCGCCTCTCCCTCTCCTGCTCGTACAGCATCTGTCTGTACTCCCTCTCCTGCTCCATCCTCTCCTCCTCCTCCTCCCGCCAGCGACGCTCCTCCTCCTCCCGCTCCTTGCGGCGGCGATGTCTCCAGTACTTCCGATCGGCTCGCCGCTTTTCCCGCTCAAATTCTGTCTCCGCGCTCCCCTTGGGGCGCTTCTTGGGCTCCTTCTTTTGCTTCTTTTTCTCTCTCGGCGGGGCCTCGCTCTGACCCCTTCCTTTCCGAAACACTTGGTGCATCCGGGCTTCCTGCAGCCCCTTTCTTCGACGACTTCTTATCTTTCCGAGGGGCCTCCTGCCAGCCCTCGTCCCGCTGAGCTTTCCTCCTGAAGCACTTGGTGCACCCAGGCTTCCCGCAACCACCCTTATTCCGAGGCAGGCCCTCTCCTCCCGCTCCTTCAGCACCCTGAAGGCAGACTGTAGTGCCTGGAACTGCTTGGTGGCAGCCTTAATATTGTCCGGGTTTTTGTCGGGGTGAAGCCGCAGGGCCGCCTTGTAGGCCTTCTTCACCTCGGCGAAGGGCGCGTCCTCGGCCACGCCAAGGAAGCGGTAGATGCTGCGTTGGGGCAGGCCATCGGGCTCTCGTGCTATCATAAGGGCGCCGATTCAACACGTCACCTCGGTTTGGCATTGGCGGATTTAGGTATCCTGGAGTTGACATTGCACCCCCCCGAGTCTAGAGCTGGTGGCACCCAAGACCTTGGTGGCACCTGCTGTTGAACTCTGACGACTTCACGCGCCTCACTCCCCCTGGTTCCTGACATTGTCGCTTGATATTAAGAAAACTGCGGCCGCCCTTGTCTCCCGGAAACATCAGCATAATATTGCCGAGAATCTGCAACAGTAATGTTAACATAAGGATGAATATAATTATCTTCTCGCGCATTTTATTGATATCAATGAAAGGACATGTTTTCTTCCCTATAAAGCGGCGTCCACACAATGCGTGACTTGTTATAATTCCCCTGCCATGCCTCTGCTTCCCTTCCACTGGAACCCCCCATCCCCTCCACGTCCGCTCCCTGTCAGCCCTTTGCTTCCCTTCCCCTGCCACCCACACCTTACCCCTTCCTACCAGGGTTGGAGTAATTGTAATTGTAATTTAATTGAATTGTAATTAATTACAGTATTACTGTCGTAGTAATTGTAATTATAATTAAAAATGCAAATATAGTAAGTAATTGTAATTGTAATTAATTAAAGGATGAGGTAATCAATAATTTAATTGTAATTATAAAATGGAAGTGATACTGGTCGAGCTCCAATAAGAGTGATGGGTTGAATATAAAACTTAAATTTGGTGGTGACAGTCAGGAAGTCGGAGGCGGCCGCTCCACCACTAGGAGCAGTACCGCGCGTGACGTGCGTGCCATTCCTCTGTGTCCCTTCCCTCGCCACCCTGTCTCTGCCTTCCTTCCCCTTGCCATTCCTTTGCCTCCCTTCTTTCTTTCCCCTGCCACGCCCTCCTGGATTCCTTCCTTCCCTTTCCATTCCTCTGTTTTCCTTCCCCTGCCGCACCCGGCCCTGTCAGCCGTCCGCCCCCCTGCCAGGCCTCTGCTTCCATTCGTTAACCCTACCACACCAACCCGATCTCACGTCCTCCCCCTGCCAGTCCTCTGCATCCATTCTTTAACCCTACCTCACCACCCCTGTCTCACGTCCTCCCCCTGCCATTCCGCTGCTTTGCTTTCCTGCCGCGCCCTCCTGCCTCCTTCCTCCCCTTGACGTTCTTATAACTTAATTTATCTGATTAAATTTGAAACCGTCTAATGTCTGGGCAAAGAAGGAGAGAGGAGAGGGCGAGGGGAGGGTGTGAGAGGAGTCCAGAGGAATGCACGAAGACCTAACTTAACTCTGCCTTACCTGACCTGACCTAACTTAACCTAATCTATCTTAGCGACAGGGCAAGGGCGAGAGAGAGGGAGGGGGTGAGAGGGACGACTTACCTAACCTAACTTTACCAAGCCTTACCTAACCTAACTTAACCTAATTTATCTTAGCGAGAGGGCAAGAGGGAGAGAGAGGGAGGGCGAGGAGAGGGGGAGACGAGGGAGGGGGGAGACGAGGGGAGGGAAGGCAATGGGTGTGACAGGAGGCTAGAAATGCACAAAGACCTAACCTAACCTAATCTATCTTAACGAGAGGGCAAGGGCGAGAGAGAGAGGGAGAGGTAAGGGTGTAAGAGGACGCCTTCGCTTAACCTAACCTAACCTAGCTTATCCTAGCCTTACTTAACCACATCTAACCTTACCTAACTTTCCTAACCTAGCCTAACCTAGTTTATCCTAGCCTTACTTAAACAAATCTAACCTTACCTAGCTTCCCTATCCTTACCTAACCTAGCTTATCCTAGCCTTACTTAACCAAATCTAACCTTACCTAGCTTTCCTAACCTTACCTAACCTCACCTAGCACCTAGCCTTCCCTAACCTAACCTAACATTGCCGAGCCTTACCTAAGCTAACCTATCTTAACCTAGCTTTACCTTACCTACCTTAACCTATCCTCACTTAACCTAACATAATCTAATATATTCCAGCGAGAGAGAGAGAGAGAGAGAGAGAGAGAGAGAGAGAGAGAGAGAGAGAGAGAGAGAGAGAGTCGGTCAACAGAACAGGTTCAGGGGTGGCGGTGGCTGAACGGATAGCGTGACGGTCCCGCGTTCAGGAGGACGCGAGTTCAATCCCCGACCGGTGCCACAAAGCTGGAATTTTTCAGCCGCCGCCGAGTGGCTTAAAACTACCCACATGCTGTCCAGAAGACCACCTATCAACCTGGATTCTAGATTCTAGGATTAAAGATGAGTTCCGGGAGGGCAGCATGAGCCAATGCAAGATGGCGCCACTATAAACACTCGCCGGCGCCAGAACAGGCTGGGCCGACCATCAGGACCCACCGGGAAGAAGCCTTGGACCGACCATCAGGATCCACTGGAAGAGGCCTCCCGGCGCAATAGGCCAAGACGTAAAACAAAAGGTTTAAACTAGTCAGTGACGTGAGGCTGCCGGAGACCGTCTTGCTCCACCTGCACGGTGTCTCTGCCTGCCTGCCTGGCTGCCTGCCCCCCGCTGCCTCCCCCGCTGCCCCCGCCACCCACCACCACCCTCTCTACCCCCTCCACTACCCATCCACCCATTTACACACACCCACAGCTCTGACTCTCCCCCTTCCCTTCCATTCCCTAGCTTCCCTTCCTTACCTCTGATTAATCCTTCTCCTTTTTTTCCATTCTACGTCCTCCTCCTCCTCCTCCTCCTCCTCCTATTCTTTTTTCTCCTCCTTATCAGACTCCTCCACATTTTCTTCATTTCCTTCTCTTTCTTCTCCTGCACCTTCTTCTCCTTCTCCCTCTCTTCCTTCTCTCCTGCTTCTCTTCTCCCAAACCTTTTATTTAACCTTCCTTTCTTCTTCCTTCTCTTCTTTTCTTCTTCTGCTTCTTCTTTTTCTTCTTCTTCTTCTTCCTTTTCTTCTTCTTTTTCTTTTTTTAATTCTTCTTCTTTTTTTTTCTTCTTCTTCTATATCGTTTTCAGTTCCCGATGCCAATCCTTTCTCTTCCCTCACTCACCCAACACCCACTAACCCCGCCACCACCCATCTACCACCCCATCTACCACCCACTTACCGACCCAAACTACCCTCCCACTCTCCCTCTCTTCTTCGTGATGCCGTTTCTTCTCCTCCTCCCTTCGCTTGGCTCTTATTCCTCCCTCCCCTTCCTCTCCCTTACCTACCCACCAACAACCCCACCCACAACCCCCACTACCTACCCTCTCGCCCGCCCACTCGTCTCCGTGATGCCATTTCTCCGCCTTCCTTTCTCTTAGCTCTGATTACTCCTTCCCTTTCCTCGCTACCACCACCCACCCAACTCCTCACCCACCCGCCCACCAGACTCCGTGATGCTCTTTCCTCACCTTTTCCCTTCCCTTCTTTTCCCTACTGTAATTCCTCCTCCTCCTCCTCCTCCTCCTCCTCCTTTATCCACTTGTCCTCTTCATACTATCCCATTTTCTTTACTTCATTTCCTTCAGTCTTTATATTTTTACTTTCATCACATCTTGTTCTCTCCACTTTCCTCTTTCCTTAAACTCATATTCCCCTTTCCCTTTCAGTCACTTTCCTCTTCACTCAATTTCCTTTTTCTACATTTTCTACCCACCTGATAATTCTACTTTTATCATATTTTTTCTCTCATTCTTTATATTCCCTTCCCTTTCCTTCCCTAAGTTCTAATTCCTCCTCCTTCCCTTCCTCACCCGTCTCTCCTCTTTTCCAGCATAACCCTTCCTATCCTCAGCAATATCCCCTACATTTCCTACCCTCTTTGGCATTCATTCTCCCCCCTTCGCTAATCTGTAATTCCTCCTTCCCTTCACCCAAGCCCTCTTCCCTACATGTCCTATCTCTCCCTCATCCATCTCCTTTTCTACATTTCCTAACCTCTCCGTAATGTCACTCTAAGCCAATTTACTTTAACAGGTCATTCATCTTTAACCTCCGTTCCCTATGTAACCTCTAACTCATTCCTTCCCCTTCCCATCCCCATAATCCTCATCCATTTTCTTTTCTATAATTCCTAATCTCTCTATAATATTACTCTAATCCCATTTTTTAACAGGTCATTCATCCTTAACCTTCCTTCCTTATGTAAACTCTAACTCATTCCTTCCCCTTCCCATCCCCATAATCCTCATCCATTTTCTTTTCTATAATTCCTAATCTCTCTATAATATTACTCTCATCCCATTTTTTAACAAGTCATTCATTCTTATCCTTCCTTCCTTATGTAACCTCTAACTCATTCCTTCCCCTTTCCCATCCCCGTCATCCTCATCCATTTCCTTTCTATATTTACTACACTTCTTGAAAATATTACTCTCAGCACATTTTTTCCACAGGAGGTCATTCCTTCTTAACCTCCTTCCCTTATGTAACCCCTAACTCATTATTTCCACTTCACTTACCCTGTATCCTCATCCATTTCCTTCTTTCCCTTATGTAACCTAACTCATTTTTTCCCCTTCCCATCCCCTTTATCCTCATCCATTTCCTTCTTTACATTTACTCACCTCTTGATAATTTTAGTCTCAGCACATTTCTTTTAACAGGAAAAAGAGGGAGAGAGAGCAGGTAAGGTTGAGGATGTGAGGGGGACGATTCTATACCTAACCTAACACCTATCCTAACCTAACCTACCTTAACCTAATCTAGCAAGCAGGCGAGAGGGCCAACCTAACCTTACCTAACCTTACCTAACACCTTACCTAACTTAACTCCTTTCCTTATATAACCTCTGACTCGTTCTTCCCCTTCTCATCCCTCTCTCCTCTACCCACACATCCACCCTCATCCTCATCCTGTCCCTCTTCTCCATTCACTCCCCTCTGCTCTACGGTTTTAGTCCCGGCTTTTTATTTTTCCTCACAGGCAAGGTATTCAGTCTCCCCAGCTTCTCTTTACTAAGTCTCTGATTCCTCCTTCCCCTTCCCTTCCTCGGCCCACTTCTCCCTTTCTCCGTGTATCCGTTTTCAGTGTATTCCTCTTCTATATTTACTTTCCTCTGTTCTATCTATCTATCTACCTTTTATCAGCATTTTTTTTCTATCTCAAACTCACTCACTCTCAGATTCTTTCAGCTCTCACAACTATTTCCAAAGGCTACAAAGGAGATTAGTCGGGTTCTCATGAGTGTTTCTTTACGTTCATGGTCCAGAAGCCTTGGCAAACTCTCATTAGGCTCATAAAACTACCCACGGAAATACTACTAACATGACCTCTACCAAAGTGTTATCTAATGTGTGAGTCGTGAAATGTTCGAGACTATTGGCCTTTTTTTCAATCTCATGCTACAGTAGCCTTGTCAAACTATCACGTAGCCTTGTCAAACTATCACCAGGCTCATAAAACTACCTATGGAAATACTACTAACACAACCTCCACGAAAGCCTTGCCAGATGTGAGTGTGTGAGCCCCGAAATGTTTGAGAAGACAGGCATTTTTTCCCCCATACATAGTGCGGAAGCCTTGTTAAACTCCCTACTCCTACTAACACAACTCCCACGAAAGCCTTACCATGTGTGTGAGGATATGTCAGCCTCGAAATACTTGAGTCACTCCTTTGCCTTATCTCTGTTTAGCTTCAGCACTACACAGCAGGCACCCGCATCTGGCAACTCCTCCCTTGGGTCCTCTACTGCCCTCATCGCTCACGTCCCTTTCCTTTCCTTTTTTTTTCTACCCTCTTCTACCTCTCCTCCTTACTGCCTCTTTGCTCACCCTCCGTTCTGCCGCCAATGGTCAGTCCCAGCTCTTGTTCCTTCACCTCCAGCCTGCCTTCCTTCCCTCGCTGCAATTTCCTCTTTTTCCGGCCTCCTCTGTCTCTCCGTCCTATCGCCTCCCACACTTTATTCCGCCACCTCTCTGCTCACCCTCCGTTCTGTCTCCAATGGTCAGTCCCAGCTCTTGTTCCTTCACCTCCAGCCTGCCTTCCTTCCCTCGCTGCAATTTCCTCTTTTTCCGGCCTCCTCTGTCTCTCCGTCCTATCGCCTCCCACACTTTATTCCGCCACCTCTCTGCTCACCCTCCGTCCTGTCTCCAATGGTCAGTCCCAGCTCTTGTTCCTTCACCTCCAGCTCGCCTTCCTTTCCTCGAACCGCCAATCCTTTCGTCTGAACTCTTCTGATCTCTTTACATCCAACCCTCGCCTCAGTTTCCTCTCCTCCTCCCCTTCTCTGTGCTTTCACCGGTGTCTCAGAATAGAAGAACATCGCCTAACAGAAGTGTGGCCGTGTGACATGATAATAGACGCCTACTGAAGGGTACAAAGCTTTAAAAGGAGATTCGTGATTCATGGAGGAGGCGGTGGTTGTTAGCGTCATCTGTCATTTTTTCTACACGTCGCTTACAATTCTTCTTTATTTCTTACCCCATAACACTTTAGGAGACGAGGAAAGGGCAGTGACGAGGGTGGAGGCTTCCTGGCAAACGACTTACCAAATCAACGACTTCTACTGTATCCTTTAATATATGGTGTTTACGGTTTACCTTCATTTCTTGCCCCATAACGCTTTAGTTGACAACGAAAGAGCAAGGGCGAGAGTGAAGGCTTCCTGGCAAACGACTAACCAATCAAAGTGTTTCATCTCGCGGGCACAGCAGCTCCCTCTATCTCCCATGACGAATGACCCGCCTGCCGATCGGTCACCCGGTTCGCTGTCCTGCACTAACACGACCATTTCTAGCAGCAGCGGCAGCGGCGGCCTAAAGGAGAGCGACAGGTGTTTGGTTGGTATTTTCGGACGCTTCCACCTCACGCTCCTCTCACGTCAACTGTTTACAAAGGCCCAAAAGGAGATTAACAGGGTCTGCATGAGTGTATTTTTACGTTCATGGCACAGTGGAAGAATTGGACTACCACCAGGGTCATAAACGTACCTCTAGATATGTCCCACACACCTCCGAAAGTCTTGTCAAAGGTGTGTGTGCTTTGGGATCGAAAAGCTTAAGAATTTGACCCTCAGACGCTTCCACCCCTTACAGCAACTGTTTACAAAGGCCCACAAGGAGATTAGTCCAGGTTTTCATGAGTGTTCTTTAACGTTCATGGTAAAGAAGAAGGATCAAACTACTACCGAGGTCATAAACGTACTTCTAGGAACGCCCCAAACTCCTACGAAAGCCTTGTCAAATGGGTGCGTGCTTGGGGGCCGAGATGTTTCCGCGCAGCGCTCCGGTACTTCCAGTTGCTGGGTGATGCTGGGCGGTCGCTGCAAGCGATGGTCTTTAATATCTCTCTCTCTCTCTCTCTCTCTCTCTCTCTCTCTCTCTCTCTCTCTCTCTCTCTCTCTCTCTCTCTCTCTCTCTCTCTCTCTCTCTCTCTCTCTCTCTCTCTCTCACACACACACACACACACACACACACACACACACACACACACACACACACACAGGCAAGGGAACAAACAGGGGAGGGGTTGAGGTGAAGGGAAGGCGCAGGGAGTGGTGCGGGCGTGCCCCTGGCGTGGCGGGGCCGGAATGTAAACACACAGGCCTCGGCGGACAGGTGCATGGGGAGGGCCTCGCCGCGCCGCCTCTGCCCGGCCCTGGCTGTACGTGTTCTTTTTCTCCTTTGTATGCCTTTGTTTAGTGTTTTCAAGTTAAATATTTCCCACTCGTGTAAAACAGTTCGCCTATGTTGTAGTGGAATGTTTTCTCCTCTTTCCGCCATCGCCAGAGCTGTCTTCCTTCAGTCTGGCGGCGGTGTGTTTCAAGCAGGTCGCAGCAGCCTCGTAACACGGCTGGGAGTGTGTATGCAGCGCCTGTGTTCCCTGCTCGTGTGTCCTCTGCCTGCACCGGCAGCCCTGACCTTGGAGGCCGGAGCAGTAACTAAGTCAGTTCGCTCCACTTCAAAACAGTGCGCGGAAGGAACACGCCGGAGAATGTTCATTAGTCAGATACGAGCAAACAAATGCTGTTGCTCAGTTTATTTTATCCCTCTCATGCACATCGGCGCACCATAGAAGGCAGCATTAGTTTTGTCACTTGACAACGGGCGGCGCCATTACGGGTGAGAGGACCACTTGACGCTACTCAACGGAATACCAGCCCGCCGAGTCCCCGCCGGGATGCGGGCGGGGCGGGGCGGGAGGGCAGCGCCGCAGCACAGCGCCCGCACGGCTGGCGGCCCCGACCCCCCACGGGCCCACGGGACGGCCGTGGCCCGGCCTTTTATGTTGGTGCCTGTTTTACCGAGTGACTGAGCTCCCGTGGAAAACAAGTTGGCTTTTACGCCGCACCAAAGAAATTACCGGCACAAAAAGGGCGAGCCCGAGTCACGCCAGGGAGGCCCGCACAAAGCCCCGGCCAGCCCCGGCCAGGCGCCGCCACAATGGAAGGGCAGACTAACTTTCCTGCCGTCTGCAGGAAGGAGAAAGACAAAGAGCCGCGGAGAAGTTGCTCGTTATCTCCGTCGCCAGATTGCGCTCCCGGCCACTGGTGAATTACAGCAGCTTTCAAGATACATTTCCATTTATTGTAACTGTCAGCTGCGAGGGGAAAAAAGACCAGAACGAGACGGGATAAAAGAAAAGGAGAAAATGGGATAGGGAGAAAACACGGGCTGAGCGAGGCTTTGATCAGCAGGGACAAAGGGAGACAGGACGGAGTCACCTCGTCCTGCCTCGCCGTCTGCCTGGACGCGAAACACTACCTCACCTGCTGCTGCGCCTCGCCTTTGTTTGTGCCGAGACTTTGTCCGACTCTTTGAGCCGCCCTCAAACTTTGTCTTGTGTCTTACGCTTCTTACGTCCCGGCCGTCATCGAGTTAACTTGAGGCTTCAGCTCTATTCAGGAGCAGTAAGTAGCGGCCTTTTTTTTTTTTCCATTATTGTTATCTTTTTTTTTCACGCCCTTGAACTGTCTCCTTTTCTGTAAAAAAAAAATACTGGCGGGACGCGACTTACACAGAAAAACAATATCCTGACCCTCAACATTTAAGTCTGTATTTCTAAACGTATCGGCCCTGCAGTTCGTCTGTTTGAAAAGCCTCTCGTGGAAGTCGCTGGGGTTCTCATGGGCTCCTATGAAAGCCTTGTCAAATGTGTGTTTCTTAGGTTAATGGTACATAAGAAGGGTCGTACTACAACCAGGGTGATTAAACTATCCCTGAGAATGGCCAAAACTCCCATAAAAGCCTTGTCAAATGCGTGTTTCTTAAGTTATTGGTACATACGAAGTGTCATACTACAACCAGGGTGATTAAACTATCCCTGGAAATGCCCAAAACTCCTATGAAGGCGTTGTCAAATGCGTGTTTCTTAGGTTCATGGTACAGAAGAAGGGTCATACTACCCCCAGGGTGATTAAACTATCCTTCTAAATGCCCAAAACTCCTATGAAGGCGTTGTCAAATGCGTGTTTCTTAGGTTCATGGTACAGAAGAAGGGTCATACTACCGCCAGGGTCATTAAACTATCCCGGGAAATGCCCAAACTCCTAGGAAAGCCTTGCCATAATGTGTGTCCTTGGGCCCCGGAATGTTTAAGAATGTGACCCTTGGAAAACGCATGTAAATTCCGTGCTTTACTTGGCTCTGTACCGCTTAATGTGACAAACGTTCAGTAGGAATGATAAAACAAATGCAAGTGACAAGCTGTAGGGAGAGCAATGGCGGGTTGTTCTTCACCGTTTGTCACAAATGTTAAGTAGGAATAAAAAAAGTTAGTAACAAGCCATAAGGAGAGGATTGGCGGGTGTTATTTTTTACCTTGTGTGTGTCTGTGTGTGTTGGGTGGGTGTCGCCAAGGCCATGAACAGACCCCAGTTCCATCCATAACAGCTCGGAACGGAGGGGTTCACCAGGGTCCCAGAGAGGCTGCTGTGTCCTGGTAATGGGTGTGTTATTCTTTCCCGCAGCAGCTGTGTGTTGGGTTATGTCGCAAAGGTCATGAACAGACCCCATTCCACCCACCACAGCTAGTAAGGGTCGAGGGGTGTTCAGCAGGGTCCCAGAGAGGCTACTGTGTCCTGGCAATGGGTGTTATTCTTTCCCGTAGCAGCTGTGTGTTGGGTGCATGGTTGGGTAAGATCGCTAGAGCCAAGAACAGCGCCCCAACCAGCAGCGACAGCAGAGGGAGGGTCGAGGAGGTTCACCATGGTCCCGGGAGGCTGCTGTGACCTGGATTGGCGGGTCGCGGTGATGAGCGAGCAAACAAACCTCGTCTTGACAAGCGCAGCGGAGGCGGAGCACTACCACCACCACAGGTTTATAAATGGATGAAGGGCTTTAATAAGGGAGACATTCATAAGGTTTTGTTGATAAGAGAACCGGGTAGGACACGAAGTAATGGGTTTAAACTGGATAAATTCAGATTCAACAGGGACATAGGCAAAAATTGGTTTACTAACAGGGTGGTGGATGAGTGGAATAGGCTTAGCAGTCATGTGGTGAGTGCCAATACAATTGTCACATTCAGAAATAGATTAGATAAATTCATGGACGGCGATATTAGGTGGGGTTAGATAAACGGGAGCTTAGGGTCAAAGGAGCTGCCTTGTATAGGCCTACCGGCCTCTTGTAGACTCCAACGTTCTTATGTTCTTATGTTCTAACCACCCACCCTCTCTCCTCTCCTCCCACCTTTCCGTGCGTTACCGCCAGGGAAGTCATCAGTATTTTTACCACAAGACGAGTTACTAGATTTTTCTCATGCGCGTGCAATCGTGTCCGACATCAAAGCTTACAGCGCGCACCTCTCGCCACAAGGAAGGCAGCGAGCGACGATGAGTGGTCAGGCATATTCTCAAGCATTTCGGGGCTTACACACACACTTACATTTGTTAAAGGTTTGGTTAGGTTATGTTAATGTTTCCAAGGGTTGTTTTATGAGCCTAGTGGTAGTCTGACAAGACCTCTGCACCATGAACGTGAAAGAACACTCATTAGAACCCGACTCGTCTCCATTGTGGCCTTTGGAAATAGTTGTTGTAAGAGCCTTAGATCCATATCCTCAAACATTTCGGGGCTTACACACACTCACCCACATTTGTTAAGGCTTTGGTATAGGTTAAGTTTGTATTTCCAAGGGTTGTTTAATGAGCCTAGTGATAGTTTGACAAGGCCTCTGCACCATGAACGCGAAAACACACTCATGAAAACCCGACTCATCTCCTTTGTGGCCTTTGAAAAAAAATGTTGTGAGTGTCGAGAGCGCCTGAGAATACGGACCTCAACTAATCAAGGATCTTTATACAGTGTCGGCGCAGAGCAGTGTTTGAGAAGCTGTGTAACATCCATCTCACTGAACACACTCTTTGTATCACCTCTCCCTCTCTCCCTCCCCACTGAAGTTACCTGGTCTCTTGTTTTAGTCTCTTCACTCGCAGCTGTCCTCATTTCCATCCGCTATTGTCCATGGATACTTTTTTTCCTGCATGCCGAGGGGGCTGCCAGAATGTGTGTTAGCTATGCCCCTCCCACCTCATTACCGTCTCTCATTATTTTGTAGTCCTTCCTTTTGTGTTAGTCTAATGCTTGGGTATACAGGTTCATATCCATTTGACATATACTTTCCTCCACAAGTTGACTGGCTAAAGGGCACCACCAAAACATGTAGAAAACTATGCCCCTCCCACCTCATTACCACGTCTTTCATTTGTGGTCCTTCCTATTGTGTTAGTCTAATGTTTGGGTATACAAGTTCATATCCATTTGAGATTCACCTTCTCCGTAAGTTGACTGGCTACAGGGTGCCAGCACAGTAATCATGCACTCTTCACCTAATTGCCACGTTTTTCATTGGTAGTCCTTCCTATTGTGTTATTCAACTCTTTGGCGATACAGGTTCATATCCGTTTGACATTCACCTCTTCTGTAACTTGACTGGCTGAAGGTTCGCCAAAATGTATTATGAACTAAGCATTTCCCTCCTAATTACTATGTCTTTCACTTCTGGTCCTTCCAATTGTGTTATTCTACTCTTTGGCGTTACAGGTTCATATCCATTTAACATTCTTCTCTCTGCGCTGACCGG
Organism: Eriocheir sinensis; assembly: GCF_024679095.1. NCBI lineage: Eukaryota > Metazoa > Arthropoda > Malacostraca > Decapoda > Varunidae > Eriocheir > Eriocheir sinensis. The sequence continues at coordinate 66,164 of NW_026110789.1, forward strand.
CTGAAGGGCAAACATACGCATTCCCAGCCTTCAGTTTTTAGTCTATTTCTATTCCTTCCTTCCGTGCTCTGTTGATGTTTGCCAGTGTACGTTCATAGCTTCATATCCACTTGACATACTCTCCTCCATTCGTTGACTGTCTAAAGGTTAAGCTAAACACACACATTCCTGTCCTTCAACGTAACTCCAGCTCGGGTCATTCTATCCACCACGCTGCCCTTCCCTTCCTTCCCTACTTCCCCCTTACTCCCTTTTCCCTTCTCCTCCCTTCATTTGCCTCAGCCTCCTCTGTACACTGACTCACTAAAGAAAGGTTAAGTTAAACACGCATTGCTATCCGTCATTTTTTACTCCTATATTCTTCCCTTTTGTGCTCTACTGATGGTCGTTAATACAAGTTCACACCCATTTGACACACATATATATACTTTTCTTCGTAAGTTGGCAGGTTAACTATTTTAACGATAAATATAGATGAATCTCGTTATTGGGGACCAGAAGACAGATTTTGGGTCGGAAGTCGGTAAATATAAGAGGCTGAGTACAACAATCTGGCAACGTTGGTGCCTCAAAGCATAGGCCTGGCTGCATGTATATAGTTATCCACTGAGGGGAGAGAGAGGGAGGGCAGTGGAAGAAACGGAGGAAGAAAAATATGTAAAAACACAAAAATAAGAGATTATCTATTAATTATCTATTTTAAAGTTCCCTCCCACCACCCATCTAATAACTAAGTCTTTCATGTACACTCCCTTGTTTTCTGCTTTATTCTGCCTTCTGTGTGGCGGCGTACGTTCATATCCATTTGACATTCTCCTTCTCTGTACGGTGACTGTCTAAAGGTTAAGCTAAACACACGCATCAGCATTCCTGTCCTTCAACGTGACTCCTCCTCGGGTCATTCTATCCAGCACGTTGCCCCCATTCACCGCTCCTGCCTCGCCCACTCATGCCTCACCACCACCACCACCCACGGCTCCTCATCCTCGACCTTTCCTCCCTCACGCCACCCCTACATCCCCGTCCCCTTCCCGCCCAGACGCACACCCACACCCTCAATCATCCAATAGTCTCAGATCCGCGAGGCTTGTTCTATCAACACGCGAGTCACACACACACACACACACACACACACACACACACACACACACACACACACACACAGCAACTGGTAGAGCGCTGCGCTGCCAGGCTTCACGATCTGACAGGGCGGCGGTTCGAGCCCGCTCAGGCCGGATTCTTTCAGTTGACAAGAAGAGGTTACTGTCCCCCCTTGAGCAAGGGGAATGGGGTGTGTGGTGTGTGAGGTCCTGGCAGTACCCAGAGATCGACTAAAGCCCCGTTCACACTGTGCCGACTCTGGGCCACGACTACCCACGACTCTAGGGTACACGAAGTCTTGGGTGTTGATGTGAAAGGGTCGGGCATGTCTTGAAAGAGGTCTTGAGACTGTTGCCGAATGCTGCGCCGACATCGTGACGGGAGTCTGGAGTCGTGAGGGTTACAGGACATACTGGCAACTAGTTGGCCGAATGTCCCAGACAGTCGGCAAGACACCAAGACCCCAATAAAACCTTCCCCCTTCTTGGAGCGTGGGAACCAACTTGTCAAATGGAAAAGTCGCTGGGTTGTCGAGGCCCAGAGTCGGTACAGTGTGAACGGGGCTTAAATGAGCACTTGCTCTGTCAGGAGGGTACCTGCTGGCGACTACGAGTCCAACTCGCGATCAGGCCGTGGTGAATCACACACACACACACACACACACACACACACACACACACACACACACACACACACACACACACGTACACATTTGACAAGACTTTCTTAGGAATTTTGGGGATTTCCAGGAGTAGTTTTGTGACCCTGGTGGTAGTGTGACCCTTCTTCTGTATCCTGAACGTGAAAAACACTCATAAAAACCCGATTCATCTCCTTTTTGGCCTTTGGAAATAGTTGATGTGAGCGGCGGAAGCGTCTGAGCATACCGACCACACACTCCTCCCCCTCCGTCTCTCTCCTCCCTCTCTCAGTAATTTTATCAGCCTTTCTTTTCTTCCTCCCCATCTTAAGTCACTCCCGTATGCCCCCCCTTCTTTACATGCCCCTTCCTCTCTCTCTCTCTCTCTCTCTCTCTCTCTCTCTCTCTCTCTCTCTCTCTCTCTCTCTCTCTCTCTCTCTCTCTCTCTCTCTCTCTCTCTCTCTCTCTCTCTCTCTCTCTCTCTCTCTCTCTCTCTCTCTCTCTCTCTCTCTCTCTCTCTCTCTCTCTCTCTCTCTCTCTCTCTCTCTCTTTTCCTTCTTCCTTCCCTCTTTCCTTTCCTTCCTCTCCCTCCTTCTCCGTGCCTCTACCTTCCCTTCTCCTACTTTCTTCCTCGTCCTTTCCCATACCAGTCTCCTCACACCTACCTTTCCTTCTCCTTCCTTCCTTCTCTTTCTCTTTCCTTCCCTTCTCTTCCTTCCTTCCTACCCTGTCCCTTCTCCCTTTCACCCTTTCCAAATCCCTTCCCCTTCCTTCTCCCACGTCCCATACCCTCCCCGTCCACTCCCCTAACTCTTTCCCTTCCCTTCCCTTCCCTAATTTTGTCAGCCATTTCTCATCCTCCTACAGTCCTTGCGTTCCCTTCCTTCTCAACAAGCGTGACCTCGTGCCATATCCTCGCTCTCTGATGCCATCCCCTCACTTGTTGAAATGTAGATCACCTTTTTTTAGTCGTGGTGTAACAAGTCTTTCGCCCACTTCCTGGTCCGCTGTTTTCATTCTCTCTCCCCTCTGTTGAGCCCCTCGAGGGAACACGCGGCCTGCAAGTGTGTTCTCCCTTCCCCTTATTCCCCTTTCCCTCTTCTTCTTCTTTGTCCCCTTTCCTTCTACTTCTTCCTTCGTCCCATCCCTTCTTTTCCCTCCTTCCCTGCATGTCTCTTCCCCTTACTCCTTCACCTCCCTTCTTTCCCCGTTCCTTCCTTTCTCTCCTTCCCATCTCTTCTTTTCCCTCCTTACCTGTCTCTTCCCTTTCTTTTCCCCTCCCTTCTTTTCCCTTACTCCTTCCTTTCTCTCCTTCCCATCTCTTCTTTTTCCCTCCTTCCCTGCATGTTTCTTCCCCTCCTTCTTTTCCCTTCTTTCCCGTTCTCTCCTTCCATCTCTTCTTTTCCCTCCTTCCCTGTCTCTTCCTCCTTCCTTTCCCCTTTTCTTCTCCTTCCTCCCTCCTTTCTCTGTCTCTTCCCCTTCTTACTTACTTCCTCTCTCCTTTCCCTTCCTTGACGTGCCTCTCCTTCCTCCTCCTTCTCTCTCCTCCTCCATTGTCCTTGTACATTCCTCTTTCCCCTTTTCCACCTTTCTTACCGCTCCTTCCCCGTCCTTCTCTCTCCTTTCTTCCCCTTCCCTTCCCCTCTAATATTCCTTTCCCGTTCCTTCCTCTCCCTCCTTCCTTTCTTTTACCATCCCTCCTCCCCCTTGCCTTCCCTTCCCCTCTCATCCCTTCCTTTCATAACCCTTCATTTGTCTATTAGCTTGTCCTTCGTTACGTTTTCCTTCCCATTGCAAGAGTGATCCTTTCCCCTCTCTCCCTCCTTCACAAAGGAACACAAAGGAAGAACAAACAACAGCAGACCTGCTGGTCCTTACGAGGTTGTTTGTGACAAGCTACACTAACTATCTAATCAAAGGTGGAAGATGAAGGACAGCAAAGGCGAACGCTCCTCCCCACCCCAATCCCTCAGCCAACGCTGGCAGGAAGGAAAAAGAACCATGCAGCATGGAAAAACTGCATGGAATTTATGTAGGAAAGAGGAAAGAACTACCATTACTGCTACCACTAACCGGGCGATAAAAGCGGACAAGGACACCAGTATTCGAAAGAACTTAACGTTGTTACGACAATGAGTAATATCTTAGTTGCTGGTTGGATTCAAAACACTTGTCTAATCTATTCTTGAAGGCCGTAACTGTTGTACTATCAACGACACCACAAGGTAGAGAGTTCCAAACATTAACAACTCGATTGAAGAAGAAGTGTTTAGCTTCGTGCGACGAGAATCTTTTACCACTTATCTTCAAATTGTGATTTCTTCTTGTTCTATTTAATCGATCAATTGTAAAGTAATCTTCAGCATTAATATCACTGAATCCTTTGAACATTTTAAACACTTCTATTAGATCGCCTCGCATTCTTCGTTTTGATAGGCTGAATAAATTTACTTCTTTAAGCCTTTGTTCATATGACAAATTTCTCAACCTAGGAATCATCTTTGTTACTCTTCGTTGGACCCGTTCCAACTTTTCTATGTCTTTTCTGTAGTAGGAGACCAAACTGTACACAGTACTCTAGACGGGTCGAACAAACGAATTATACAGTTTTAATATTACTTTTTCCGATTTATTATTAAAGACTCGTCCGGTGAAGCCAACCAATCTGTTTGCAGTTTTAACTACCTCTGAACAATGCTGACCGGGCTTTAAATCGCTTGATATAGTGATTCCAAGATCCTCTTCTTTACTTACTGCAGAAAGTTGTTGGCCATTCATTACGTACCGAACGCGATTGTTATTTTTTCCGATGTGCAACACTTTACATTTCTCAACGTTAAAGTTCATTTGTCATTGATTGGCCCAACGTGCAAGTCGATCTAGATCTGATTGTAAAGCTTCTTCGTCGAGTATCGCAATTTTTGTGTCATCAGCAAATTTTGATACTTTGCAAGTGAGCCCATCATCGATATCATTAACATAAATTAAGAAGAGCATGGGGCCAAGCACTGATCCTTGAGGTACGCCGCTTTTGACATCGAGCCAGTTAGATGTAACACCGTTTAGAAATACTCTCTGTTTCCGCTCAGAGAGCCTGTCCGCAAGCCTTCCTCCCTCCCTTCTTAATTTCCCTTCCCCTTCTCCCTCTTTCCTTCCCTTCATGTCTCTCTCAGCTTGTCCTCCGCCCCGTTTCCCTCCTCGTTGCAAGTGTTCGTGCGTGTGCCGGAGATCAACAGCTTCAGCGTGTTAGCATTGTGGTGAGTCAGGGCGGGAAGGTTCACTGCTCGGCACGAACTAATATTTGTAAACACCTGATCCCTCGTGGGTGTCGGATCAGCCTGGCGACGGTTGCACTGGATTCCTTTACTGACACACTGACGCATTCACTCCCCTCTGCCTGGCCGTGGATTGCTGCGCCATGTGGGTATTGACGTTTGAGGCGTGTATTCTTAGCTGCAACAAACTTCCCAAGGCCACAAAGGAGATTAGTCGGGTTCTCAAGTGTTTTTTTCACGTTCATGGTGCAGAAGCCTTGTCACACTATCACTAAGCCCATAAAACTACCCATGGAAATGCCTACAACCTTTACCAAACGCTTTCGCCTCTCACAGTCAATATTTTCAAAGGCCACAAAGGAGGTTAGTCGGGTTCTCATGGGTGTTATTTTTACGTTCATGGTGCAGAAGCCTCGTCAAACTATCACTAGGCTCATAAAACTACTCATGGAAATACTAACACAACCAAAACATCTACGAAAGTCTTACCAAATGTGGGTGTGTGAGCGCGGAAATGATTGAGAATATGGAAGCCTTTTCAAACTATCACTAGGCTCATGATACTACCCATGGAAATACTACTAACACCACAACCTCTACGAAAGTCTTATCAAATGTGGGTGTGTGAGCCCCGAAATGTTTGAGACTATAAGTGTTAAAGAGAAGAGAAGTATGAGGCGTGGAGGAGTTAGATATATGAGGAGTATGAGGCGTGAAGGTGAGGATAAAGAGGAATATGAGGTTTGAAGGTGTAAAGGTTAGGTTAGGTTAGGTTAGGTTAGGTTAGTTATTTAGCAAGTAGCACATTTTGGCGAACTTTTATATCAACCTCTCACCAAAGAAATTAAACGTCCCACACAGCCACACACATATCGGCGGGTGAAAGTGAAAACAAAGAGCAATATGAGGTTTGAAGAAGTGAAAGTGTTATTTTTTTTACAGTAAAGGAAGCAGCTCAAGGGCAAAATAATGAATAATAATAATGAAAAAAGCCGGCTAAACACTGCCCTTATAATAAATAACAAAAAAGAGTTCAGAAGAGTGGCCAAAAGAGAGGTCAACTTCAGTCAGAGGTCAGTTTCGGTCAGTAAGATAGTTTGTGGGCTAGATACTGGCAAATTTTGACGAACTTTTTTCTAACCCGCCATCAAAGAACCACAACTACCCCGCAACACACGCATCCCTTCCCTACTCCTTCCCGTCCCTACCCCTTTCTGGCCCTCACTCATTCCCTTTCCTTCCCTCCTTACCCGCCACTTCTTTTCCTCCTTCCCCTCTCTTTCTATTCTCTTCCTTCCTTCCTCCTTCCCGTTCCTTCTTTTCCATCCTTTCCCTTGAGAACAAAGAGAAATATGAAGTTGAAAAGTGTGTGGTGTTAGTTTTAGTTAGTTAGTTAGTTTGTTAGTGACACATTCTGACTAACCGTTTTCTAACCCCCCAGGAAATAGCTTAAGCGCTGCCCCCCCTACACACGTTGGTG
>NW_026110790.1:0-67500 GCF_024679095.1 Eriocheir sinensis
CCGTATCCGAGATCGCCACGCTCTCAAATTTCAAATGTCGCTATTGAATATAACAAGCTTTCAGCCATAAACTCAGCATAATCATCATTTATTATATATGAAAACATGCAGAATTAAATGGTGCACATAAAGAAACTCACGGCCAGGCCAAAACAACACCTCGCACCGTATCCGAGATCGCAGCGTGTGCCAAATTTCAAATGTAAGCTATTGAATATAACAAGCTTTCAGCCATAAACTCAACATAATCATCATGTATTATATGAAAACATGCAGAATTACATGGTGCACATAAAAAGTATAAATTAATTGATAATTTTGAGATGTAAGCATAAATATAGAGATAAAATAACTCGTATATTGGCTAAAGCAAGCCAGTATCGTGTCCTGGGATATGGTAGGGCACACAAGGACACAGTATACTCGTGTTGAAGGGTTAAACCCATTACTACGTGTCCTTCCAGTTCTCTTACCAACAAAACCCTATGAATATCCCCTTATTACAGGCCCTTCCTTCCCTCTAAGTGTGAAATATGAGAAAAAATAATCACTCCCACAATGATATATATATATATATATATATATATATATATATATATATATATATATATATATATATATATATATATATATATATATATATATATATATATATACACTCTTTTGTCATCACATTGTGCAGCATATATTTTGTGTGTGTGTGTGTGTGTGAGAGAGAGAGAGAGAGAGAGAGAGAGAGAGAGAGAGAGAGAGAGAGAGAGAGTTATGCTTTCACAGTTATTGAGAAAACTTCTAAAGCTGAGAAAGTAAAGAGATTATTTTTAAGATGAAAGAAAAAAGTGAGCAAGTATGGCACCAGAATTAAAGCTCTCTCTCTCTCTCTCTCTCTCTCTCTCTCTCTCTCTCTCTCTCTCTCTCCCAATATATATCTATATATTTTTTTACATTGAAAATATTTTATTATCTCAAAAAATCACAATTATTTTAAAGCTGACTTATTTCCTTACCCTGTTTACAGAGGAAGAAGAGGAGGAAGAAGAGAAGATGAAGAGGAAGAAGAGGAGGAGGAGGATAAGGACTTGGTGAGTGTTCAAATCAATTCTCTTTCCATTGCAAACTTCTTCCTTCCTTCCTTCCTTCCTTCCCTCTTGGCTCTTAGACCACTGAATAAAGAAAGGAGAGACAGAAGAGATGGTTAGATTATGATAATGCATTGCAACACCCAAACTCACATGTAATATTTAAGTCTTTCGTTGAGGTTTGGGGCATTTCCAGGGTAGTTTTATGAGGCTGGTGGTGGTGTGACCCTTCCTCTGTGCTATGAAGCTAAAAACACACATTTGACATGTTTTTGTAGGAGTTTAGGGCATTTCAGGGTAGTTTTATGAGGCTGGTGGTGGTGTGACCCTTCCTCTGTGCTATGAAGCTAAAAACACACATTTGACATGTTTTTTGTAGGAGTTTAGGGCATTTCAGGGGTAGTTTTATGAGGCTGGTGGTGGTGTGACCTTCCTCTGTGCTATGAAGCTAAAAACACATTTGACATTAGAGGTAGCAGGACGCCTATCAGGTCAGGGCAGAACAAACACATGTTATCTAATAGGAGTGGCCATACAGGACGCGGGGAGCCGGGAAGCGTGGTGGGTACCCCCTACCGGCGTCCTGTTTGGGCCCGCCGATTTGATAACGTGGTTGTTGTTTCCTCTGACCCTCTACTGGCAATTTACAATAAATCTTTAACCGCTAAGTTTGACTTTAGGGCGAGTTTAACTTTATTCTTCATCTTATCCCTCATAAGTTGATCTTAGCTGACGAGATATTTTAGGCGGGCCCAAACCCGTCTTAAGGAGCCTAAGTCGAACTTCAGTCGCCAAGATGGCCGAACGTCAACAAGCCCGTCAGCGCCTAGAGAAGACTTTTCAAGAGCGAAGAGACGTTCTGAATACTTTGAGTGACGCAGAACTATTGAAACGCTACAGACTGGACCGTGCAGGAGTACTGTTCGTAACGGATTTGGTGAGAGGGGCCCTGCAAAGCCCTACTTCAAGGAGTTTTGCATTGACACCCGAAATGAAAGTAATTATTACACTGCGTTACTTAGCAACGGGGAAAATGCAGATGTGTAACAGTGATGATCTTGGTCCATCACAGTCGTCAGTAAGCAAAGCGATCACCGATACCCTCAAGGCACTTACACAGCCAGCCATACTTGTCCAATTCATTCGATTTCCTCGCACCGTCCCTGAAATCCGAGAGAAACAACAAGAATTTGTGCAAGTTGCAAACTTCCCTGGCATTGTTGGTGTAATAGATTGCACGCATGTCAGGAAATATGAAGCAGACTATGTCAACAGGAAGAATTTCCATAGCATAAACACACAATTAGTGTTTGATGCCAAATATAATATTCTTAATGTTGTAGCTAATTGGCCTGGGTCCACTCATGATGCTCGTATTTGGCGTGAGGGTGGCCTCAAACGCATGTTTGAGGATCATCATACCACCGGATTCATGTCATCTATTAGGGACAGTGGCTACCCTTGCAGACGGTATCTGTTGACTCCCTTCCCTTTACTATGTGTAGAGTGTGGCAGTCTCCAATTCACTCCCCTTTTCCTCTTGGGAGAAGTGAAAGCGGCAATATTTTCCATGATTACCTCGTCAGAGGGTGGGTGATGCAAGAATGAGGAAGACGAACAGGAACGCGTGTCCGTGTTTACATTCAAGAGAAAAAAAAAAGAATATCACCTTGCGCGGATGATAAACGTAACCTTTATTTTATAAATACTACCTTATTATGCCCATATTTCTGAAGTATATCATCATATAACATTGATAAAGTAGTATTACTACATATTCAATCACTGAAGTGTCGCAATTCTGCAATTTAAAAAATACATCTTTTGCCAGGACAAATTTTCAAACTGGATCAGCTGCTGAGTGAAGTTGAACTTATTTTTTCATTTAAGCTCAGCTATAAGTTAAACTTGAGATTCAGTGGAACTTTTAAGTTAAAGATTAAGATTAATTGTATTTTTGGGCCCTGGAACTAGCAGGGAGGTTTTAGCACCTGCGGCTAGTTACGCTTGTCCTCCATGCAAGTATTTAGCACCCAAAGGGTTAATTTACAGTCCTTGATAGAGAGACTATAGAATATCTTATCCAGTGCTGTCTTTCCCAATACAAGACTTTGACAGTGGACACATATTTGCAGGGGGGCTTTGTGGTGCAGTGGTTAGCACACTCGGGTCACAACCGAGAGAGCCCGGGTTCGATTCCCAGGCGGAGTGGAAAAATTTGGGCGGCTTTTCCGATACCCTACATAGCCCCTGTCCACCCAGCAGTGTACCAGGTATTAATCAGGGGTTGTGTCCCGTCTCCTGGGGTCTGTTCCCTTCTATAATTCCTTCCCCCTCCTGTCTCTCTCCGGCATATGACCACAGATGTTGTGCTGCCCACAAAACCAAACTTTCCAAACTTAATAATTTGTGGGTTGTGTCATAACCTTGAAATAGTCATAGGTGGAGGGCATCATAGCTGAGGATCCCCTGTACAGTGCCTTGAATATGTAGCTTTCTGGATAATAGCAAAATTTGTCACTAAAGAAATAATCGCCTAAGCAGGGTTGGCAATGATTAAATCAAATTGATTTAATCAGATGATTAAATCTTTGATTTCTTTACTTAAAAATCATGATTGTTATTACCAAACAAAATCATGATTTTTTTATTTCATTTTTTTAGTAAAAGTATTCCATGAGTTAAATGGTGTGCTCCAAAGATGGTAAAGGAAAACAACGTATTCATTTGCAATGATTCATTTATTCTCTTCAAGGTATATACCACAAAACAACAAGAAGAATCCTACATTATTATAAATTTATAAGTAGGCTTTGACAATTGATATGAATTAATCCTTGAACTCACTATTTAAAGTTTTGAACTCTCGATATAAAGTTATTGTACTTGCTAAAGTCCTGCTCTTGCCTTTCCTCCAACACTGAGGGAATTTTAAAAAGATAGGTTAGTAAGCTTTGGTCTGCCAGCTGATCAGCTGCAGGAAAACCCTTTTTCAGGTTAACCCTTTGAATCTCACTTTGTATGTCTCTGGTAAAGCAAAGAAAGCAACAGGACTTAACAAGCATACACGTAGATGCCACTGAGCTGGTAATCTCACAAAAGCAAACTGCCGAGGCACTGACTGTGACTGACCAACTGGTGGAAAATACATGTACTGAGTTTAGTGAGTTCTCTTGTGCTAATGTTGCCAACTGTTTCAGATATCAATATTCAACAGAAAGGACATATTTTATGAAATTAATGGAATATTGAGTTCCATATAGTTTTTTGGGTGGCTTCGTGGTGCAGTGGTTGGCACTGCCTCAAAGTATAGGCCTGGCTGTATGTATAGAGTTATGAGGGGGGAGAGAGAGAGAGAGAGAGGGAGGGTAGAGGAAGAAAAGTATGTAAAAATACAAATATGAGAGAGAATCAATTAATTATTTTATATTATACAGCCCTTGATAGAGAGAGAGATTTTATAATATATTATCCCATGCCGTCTTTCCCGGTACAAGACTTTGAGAGTGGACACATATTTGCAGGTTGGTGTAGCAGTGCTGGGAGGTGCCATAACACAGGGCACTCCTCACCTCAACAACAGTCTCTTCACCGACAAGTAATTCTTCACCAACAAGCTTTTCAGCAGCTTGGAGAAATAGGTAAGCTTTCTCTACTCACTTCCTGCCCTGCCTTCATTACCCCATAGAAGCCCCCAAAGGGTGAACCCGTTATATTGAGCTGTAAAATGTTCAGCTCACTTAGTAACCAGTGTGTTGTAAAATGTTCAGTACATCCCCTTGCTTAGAGGAAAGGCCTTTAACCCAGTGGTTGTAGCAGTGGGGATCATGTTTCTTAATGGTCCCCAAGCGAGAAAAATGAGAAAAATCACCCTCACACAAACCATTTCATAATACATATCAAAGCATTTGTGATCAGTTTACACATCATCTATTTTGGGGGTTTAAATCATGGCACAAATTTGGCCAGTTGCTGCTTCACGGTAAAGCCACAAATTTGGCCCGTTGCTGCTTCACGGTAAAGCCACAAATTTGGCCTGTCGCTGCTACACGGTAAAGCCACAAATTTGGCCTGTTGCTGCTACACGGTAAAGCCACAAATTTGTCCCGTTGCTACACGGTAAAGCCACAAATTTGGCCTGTCGCTGCTACACGGTAAAGCCACAAATTTGTCCCATTTGCTACACGGTAAAGCCAAATTTGTCCCATTGTTGCTACGGTAAAGCCACAAATTTGGCCCGTTGCTACGGTAAAGCCACAATTTGGCCCTGTTGCTACACAGTAAAGCCACAAATTTGGCCTGTTGCTACACGGTAAAGCCACAAATTTGTCCCATTGCTGCTACACGGTAAAGCCACAAATTTGTTCCATTGCTGCTACACGGTAAAGCCACAAATTTGGCCCGTCTCTCTGCTACCGGGTAAGAAACATGATCCCCGTAGGGTTAAGCATAGGTGCATGATATATGTTTCCCAAAGTGCTTACTACACACTGGATACATATTATGCATGCAAGATTGGTTTTTTTATAATATAGTTAGATTAATTTGATTTATTTATTCAGCCCTTGACAGAGAGGAAAGTAATATTTCTTATTGTACAAGGGACTTACCACAGACATGTCGCCAACCTGATTTTGTATAAGTTTAAACCCAGGAATAAGTCACCTCAATCCTGGCATCAAAGTTCCTTAAGCCCTAACTCACTCACCGGTGCTAATGCAGGAGTCAAGTCATCATTATACAGTAAATATTGGTGTGAAAAGACTCCTGATATTGGCCGCATCATGTGTGAAATACATATTAAAGGAAGCCTAGCCAGCAGGGAGGGAGGAGGGCTCACTACATGGTTTGGTCTCAAAAGCTAACAGGCTATATTTTCACCTGCAAGGGTAGATATATATTTTCTACTTACTTTTGCCTTATTTTACAGCCTTTGACAGAGAGAAAAGTAACACACACAAACTGATCACAAATGCTTTGATATATAATATGAAATGGTTTGTGTGAGGGTGATTTTCTCATTTTTCTTGCTTGGGAGGGACCATTAAGAATCATGATCCCTACCACCACAGGGTTAAGTTACAGTTTTCTAAAGAAAGAATTGATACATTACATATGTAAGTAACTGACACAACAAAAACACTCACCACCATCACTTAGTTGATGCTTAATGGACAGCGATATTAGGTAGGGTTAGATACACGGGAGCAAAGGTTCAGAGGAGCTGCCTCGTGCAGACTCCTATGTTCTTATGTCACTGGACGAGGTGGAAGGATGGTTGGGTGCCATAGTAGGGGTCAAAATGCAGTGTGTGTATTCCAGAGAAACGTTCCACTCACAGTGCTGGCTAGCTTCAGACTGAGGAGAAAGACAGCGTCTCCGCCATAGCAGGGCACGATAACAGAAAACCTTATTCCGATAACCGATAACTGATAATGAAAACCTTAACAACACCCTGCCGTATCCGAGATCGCCACGCTAAATTTCAAATGTCGCTATTGAATATAACAAGCTTTCAGCCATAAACTCAACATAATCATCATTTTATATATGAAAACATGCAGAATTAAATGGTACACATAAAGAAACTAACTACGGCCAGGCCAAAACAACACCCCGCACTGTATCCGAGATCGCCACGCGCGCTAAATTTCAAATGTCGCTATTGAATATGACAAGCTTTCAGCCATAAACTCAACATAATCATCATGTATTATATATGAAAACATGCAGAATTAAATGGTGCACATAAAGAAACTCACTACGGCCGGGCCAAAACAACACCTCGCACCGTATCCGAGATCGCCGCGTGTGCCAAATTTCAAATGTCGCTATTGAATATAACAAGCTTTCAGCCATAAACTCAACATAATCATCATGTATTATGTAGGAAACATGCAGAATTACATGGTGCACATAAAGAAATTCACTACGGCCGGGCCAAAACAGTGCCCTGCTGTGTCCGAGATTGCCCGCCGCCAAATTTCAAATGTCGCTATTGAATATAACAAGCTTTCAGCCATAAACTCAGCATAATCATCATTTTTATATATGAAAACATGCAGAATTAAATGGTGCACATAAAGAAACTCACTACGGCCAGGCCAAAACAACACCTCGCACCGTATCCGAGATCGCCGCGTGTGCCAAATTTCAAATGTCGCTATTGAATATAACAAGGTTTCAGCCATAAACTCAACATAATCATCATGTATTATATATGAAAACATGCAGAATTACATGGTGCACATAAAGAAACTCACTACGGCCGGGCCAAAACAGCGCCCTCTGCTGTGTCCGAGATCGCCGCTGCTAAATTTCAAATGTCGCTATTGAATATAACAAGCTTTCAGCCATAAACTCAACATAATCATCATGTATTATATATGAAAACATGCAGAATTAAATGGTGCACATAAAGAAACTCACTACGGCCGGGCCAAAACAGCGCCTGCGCCGTATCCGATATCGCCTCGCGATCCAAATTTCAAATGTTGCTATTGAATATAACAAGCTTTCAGCCATAAACTCAGCATAATCATCATGTATTATATATGAAAACATGCAGAATTAAATGGTACACATAAAGAAACTCACTGCGGCCGGGCCAAAACAACACCTCGCACCGTATCCGAGATCGCCATTCGCTAAATTTCAAATGTCGCTATTGAATATAACAAGGTTTCAGCCATAAACTCAACATAATCATCATGTATTATATATGAAAACATGCAGAATTACATGGTGCACATAAAGAAATTCACTACGGCCGGGCCAAAACAGTGCCCTGCGCCGTATCCGAGATCGCCACGCCGCCAAATTTCAAATGTCGCTATTGAATATAACAAGCTTTCAGCCATAAACTCAGCATAATCATCATTTTATATATGAAAACATGCAGAATTAAATGGTGCACATAAAGAAACTCACTACGGCCAGGCCAAAATAACACCTCGCACCGTATCCGAGATCGCGGCGTGCCAAATTTCAAATGTCGCTATCGAATATAACAAGCTTTCAGCCATAAACTCAACATAATCATCATGTATTATATATGAAAACATGCAGAATTACATGGTGCACATAAAGAAACTCACTACGGCCGGGCCAAAACAGCGCCTCTGCTGTGTCCGAGATCGCCAGCGCTTAAATTTCAAATGTCGCTATTGAATATAACAAGCTTTCAGCCATAAACTCAACATAATCATCATGTATTATATATGAAAACATGCAGAATTAAATGGTGCACATAAAGAAACTCACTACGGCCGGGCCAAAACAGCGCCCTCTGCTGTGTCCGAGATCGCCATGGCTCTAAATTTCAAATGTCGCTATTGAATATAACAAGCTTTCAGCCATAAACTCAACATAATCATCATGTATTATATGAAAACATGCAGAATTAAATGGTACACATAAAGAAACTCACTACGGCCGGGCCAAAACAGCGCCCTGCGCCGTATCCGAGATCGCCCAGCCAAATTTCAAATGTTGCTATTGAATATAACAAGCTTTCAGCCATAAACTCAGCATAATCATCATGTATTATATATGAAAACATGCAGAATTAAATGGTACACATAAAGAAACTCACTACGGCCGGGCCAAAACAACACCCCGCACCGTATCCGAGATCGCCCTTCGCTAAATTTCAAATGTCGCTATTGAATATAACAAGGTTTCAGCCATAAACTCAACATAATCATCATGTATTATATATGAAAACATGCAGAATTACATGGTGCACAAAGAAATTCACTACGGCCGGGCCAAAACAGTGCCCTGCGCCGTATCCGAGATCGCCACGCCGCCAAATTTCAAATGTCGCTATTGAATATAACAAGCTTTCAGCCATAAACTCAGCATAATCATCATTTTTATATATGAAAACATGCAGAATTAAATGGTGCACATAAAGAAACTCACTACGGCCAGGCCAAAAGAACACCTCGCACCGTATCCGAGATCGCCCGTGTGCCAAATTTCAAATGTCGCTATTGAATATAACAAGCTTTCAGCCATAAACTCAACATAATCATCATGTATTATATATGAAAACATGCAGAATTACATGGTGCACATAAAGAAACTCACTACGGCCGGGCCAAAACAGCGCCCTCTGCTGTGTCCGAGATCGCCAGCTTAAATTTCAAATGTCGCTATTGAATATAACAAGCTTTCAGCCATAAACTCAACATAATCATCATGTATTATATATGAAAACATGCAGAATTAAATGGTGCACATAAAGAAACTCACTACGGCCGGGCCAAAACAGCGCCCTCTGCTGTGTCCGAGATCGCCGCGCGCGCCAAATTTCAAATGTTGCTATTGAATATAACAAGCTTTCAGCCATAAACTCAGCATAATCATCATGTATTATATATGAAAACATGCAGAATTAAATGGTACACATAAAGAAACTCACTGCGGCCGGGCGAAAACAACGCCACGCACCGTATCCGAGATCGCCATTCGCTAAATTTCAAATGTCGCTATTGAATATAACAAGGTTTCAGCCATAAACTCAACATAATCATCATGTATTATATATGAAAACATGCAGAATTACATGGTGCACATAAAGTAATTCACTACGGCCGGGCCAAAACAGTGCCCTGCGCCGTATCCGAGATCACCACCCGCGCCACCTTTCAAATGACGCTATTGAATATAACAAGCTTTCAGCCATAAACTCAGAATAAGTAGCATTTATATATAGGAAAACAAGCAGAATAACATGGTGCACATAAAGAAACTCAATACGTCCAGGCACAAACACAACATCGCACCGTATCCGAGATCGCGCGTGTGCCAAATTTCAAATGTCGCTATTGAATATAACAAGGTTTCAGCCATAAACTCAACATAATCATCATGTATTATATATGAAAACATGCAGAATTACATGGTGCACATAAAGAAACTCACTACGGCCGGGCCAAAACAGCGCCCTCTGCTGTGTCCGAGATCGCCGAGAGGGCTAAATTTCAAATGTCGCTATTGAATATAACAAGCTTTCAGCCATAAACTCAACATAATCATCATGTATTATATATGAAAACATGCAGAATTAAATGGTGCACATAAAGAAACTCACTACGGCCGGGCCAAAACAGCGCCCTGCGCCGTATCCGAGATCGCCACGCACGCCAAATTTCAAATGTTGCTATTGAATATAACAAGCTTTCAGCCATAAACTCAGCATAATCATCATGTATTATATATGAAAACATGCAGAATTAAATGGTACACATAAAGAAACTCACTACGGCCGGGCCAAAACAACACCCCGCACGTATCCGAGATCGCCATTCGCTAAATTTCAAATGTCGCTATTGAATATAACAAGGTTTCAGCCATAAACTCAACATAATCATCATGTATTATATATGAAAACATGCAGAATTACATGGTGCACATAAAGAAATTCACTACGGCCGGGCCAAAACAGTGCCCTGCGCCGTATCCGAGATCGCCACGCTCGCGAAATTTCAAATGTCGCTATTGAATATAACAAGCTTTCAGCCATAAACTCAGCATAATCATCATTTTTATATGAAAACATGCAGAATTAAATGGTGCACATAAAGAAACTCACTACGGCCAGGCCAAAACAACACCTCGCACCGTATCCGAGATCGCCGCGTGTGCCAAATTTCAAATGTCGCTATCGAATATAACAAGCTTTCAGCCATAAACTCAACATAATCATCATGTATTATATATGAAAACATGCAGAATTACATGGTGCACATAAAGAAACTCACTACGGCCGGGCCAAAACAGCGCCCTCTGCTGTGTCCGAGATCGCCATGTATAAATTTCAAATGTCGCTATTGAATATAACAAGCTTTCAGCCATAAACTCAGCATAATCATCATTTTTATATATGAAAACATGCAGAATTAAATGGTGCACATAAAGAAACTCACTACGGCCAGGCCAAAACAACACCTCGCACCGTATCCGAGATCGCCGTGTGCCAAATTTCAAATGTCGCTATCGAATATAACAAGCTTTCAGCCATAAACTCAACATAATCATCATGTATTATATATGAAAACATGCAGAATTACATGGTGCACATAAAGAAACTCACTACGGCCGGGCCAAAACAGCGCCCTCTGCTGTGTCCGAGATCGCCAGCAGCTAAATTTCAAATGTCGCTATTGAATATAACAAGCTTTCAGCCATAAACTCAACATAATCATCATGTATTATATATGAAAACATGCAGAATTAAATCGTGCACATAAAGAAACTCACTACGGCCGGGCCAAAACAGCGCCCTCTGCTGTGTCCGAGATCGCCGCGCGCTCTAAATTTCAAATGTCGCTATTGAATATAACAAGCTTTCAGCCATAAACTCAACATAATCATCATGTATTATATATGAAAACATGCAGAATTAAATGGTACACATAAAGAAACTCACTACGGCCGGGCCAAAACAGCGCCCTCGGCAGTCTCCGAGATCGCCACGCGCGTCAAATTTCAAATGTTGCTATTGAATATAACAAGCTTTCAGCCATAAACTCAGCATAATCATCATGTATTATATATGAAAACATGCAGAATTAAATGGTACACATAAAGAAACTCACTACGGCCGGGCCAAAACAACAACACCCACCGTATCCGAGATCGCCATTCGCGCTAAATTTCAAATGTCGCTATTGAATATAACAAGGTTTCAGCCATAAACTCAACATAATCATCATGTATTATATATGAAAACATGCAGAATTAAATGGTGCACAAAGAAATTCACTACGGCCGGGCCAAAACAGTGCCCTCGCCGTATCCGAGATCGCCACGCAAGCAAATTTCAAATGGCGCTATTGAATATAACAAGCTTTCAGCCATAAACTCAGCATAATCATCATTTTATATATGAAAACATGCAGAATTAAATGGTGCACATAAAGAAACTCACTACGGCCAGGCCAAAGAACACCTCGCACCGTATCTGAGATCGCGTGTGCCAAATTTCAAATGTCGCTATTGAATATAACAAGCTTTCAGCCATAAACTCAACATAATCATCATGTATTATATATGAAAACATGCAGAATTACATGGTGCACATAAAGAAACTCACTAGGGCTGTGCCAAAACAGCGCCCTCTGCTGTGTCCGAGATTGCCAGCATAAATTTCAAATGTCGCTATTGAATATAACAAGCTTTCAGCCATAAACTCAACATAATCATCATGTAAGTCTAGGTGAGTAGGGTAGTAGTAGCCTAGTATAGTAAAATCACTGAGAGCTGATGCCTACATATATATATATATATATATATATATATATATATATATATATTTATATATCTAGTGTGTATTGGGTATATCACACACACACACACACACACACACACACGTCAATATGGTCACTGGGCACAGCATGGTGAGCTCTCTTCCTCTCCTTGCCAGCCTCACTGGTTATTTGTTTTCCTGAGACAGATTTATTTACGATAATGACCATTTTTTAGTAAGTATTAAACTGTTTGCATGGAGAAAATAAGGAGAAAGAAAAGGTGTGAAATATGCACTTTAAATTTGGTATTGGCCAGCAGCCTCATCAGTGGCTGTCAGCCAGTGAGGAACAGGGAAAACTGACACGCTCTCCCTGTGGAAGGTGCTTCTCCTCAGCCAATCCATTTTAGTAGTACTGGGAATGAGGAGGTGCAACAGAGGTGAGCGGGGGAGGACAGGTCGACTAGTGTTCAGTAAAATTGTAAGATACGAATACCCTACGACGTGACGTGTTATATTAAGTGTTAGCAGTACTACATTGTAATTGCAGGAAGGTGGGTGGTGAGTTATGTGCATAGCTGGGCGTTATCGCGATACTTTATCGCTGATAACAAAATCGGGTTGTCGGCCATCCGCTGCTTATTTAAATATATATCGGTATCTTCGTTATTTTTGTAACCAAACTAGTGATAATCGCTACTTTTTTTCCGCCTCAGAAAAAAAAACACGTTGTCTCCTCCCTACTCGCATGCGTGGCCCGGGTGCCCGGTATTTTATGAAAAAACTTGGGGGTATGAATTATCTTTGGCGAAGAGATTTCGTACTTAGATCATCAACATTAAAATACTAGGTTGTTTTTTTATGTTAGACTCAAAAATGAATACATCAAAGAGAAAAATCATTTAGCTTTGCCCCAAAATGATTATTCACTACCTCAAATTTGATATTCCATATTCGTTTGTGAGCATGCCATGGTATTGAAGGCACCCGGTGTTGTGTTATTTGGTGTCCCATCGTCAAAAGCTGGCGCTTGTGTTAACAAACACTGGTCTCTCGTGAACTGCGCATGTTCAGACCAGTAAGCATAGACCTGTACAGTATCACAAAGCTTTTTAACACATTAAGACCAGTTGCTGGAAGGCTGAATCAGACATACAGTACAACCATCCTCGCTGTTTCTAGAACGACACTCTGTACATGTAAATACAACTCGTACAGAGTGTCGATCTAGAAACATCGGGGATGGTGGTACTGTATGTCTGATTCAGCCTTCCAGCAACTCTAAATTACGGTTAAAAAGCTTTGTGAGACTGTTCAGGTCTACGCTTGCTGGTCTGAGCATGTGCAGTTCACGAGAGACCACTGTTTGTCGGTGGGGACGCCAAATAACACAACACCGGTTCAGGCGTTTCTAGTATTACCGTCCATATGTACGTGTCAACGTGTGGTTTTCAGATTTTGTAAGTTTTTAAAAATACAGATAATGAAAATATGAATTCATCTATGTTTTTTATTTGAAATATCAATATAGTATCGTTTTCGCCTATCGGACTTATCGCTAGCTAGTATCGGAATTGTGGATTAATATCGGGTATCGGTTATCGCCTATATTTGTGTTTCCAGTTAACGAATATCGGTTATCACCGATAAGGTTTTCCATTATCAGTTATCGGGAATAAGGTTTTCTGTTATCGTGCCCTGCTATGGTTATGCGAGCCAGGGTGGGCACCTGCTGGAGGCTAGGTGGGCGCGGGGTGGATAGGTTTAGTAGGGTTGAGTAAACGTGAGAATTACAATAACATTAATCCTCATGATTCCCTGGTAGCACGTATATAATTTGTTTAATATTGTTAGGTAGTATTAATGGTTTATATGGATCATGTGTCCCTCGTTCAGTGAAAATAGTAGTAGTTGCTAATAGGCACACCTAACACAACCAAAATATGGGCTACACACTTGGCGCAGGGACTGTTTTGGGGTGTCATTGAAGGTAACGGGCTCAAGAGTGGCCTGTCCAGATATTTTGTTTTTTATTTATTGATGATCCACGAGACATCCTAGAGTTAAATCAAAGTATGTGGTTATCTTTGTATTCATTCCTACACACTCTGGTAATATCTCTGTGGGGTCTGATTCACTTATTAGAGTGAAATTCTATTGTGAAAAACAGCCACAAATTCGTGTCACTGGTGAAAATGAAACTGATAATTTAAATTTTGCCACCATGAAATATATACAAATAGATAAATATGAGTGACTTCACCTGCTTTGCACAGTAAAAATATGCTATTTCAGGCATCTGACACCCTCAAAAAGGCGTGCGCACTCCTCTGGCCTAGGAGCTTCAGCCTGGACATTGTGGTTAGGTCATTACATACTCAAATCAGGACTAGGTTTTGGGAGACAGGTCAGGTCATTTTGTAGACTTGTGATACTGGGCTAGACTGCACTGGGTACACCACACGCTGGAGTTGCACCCAATTTATAATGATATAATTTTGGAGCAGTGAGTGATGGGCTTTTTTTTTACTGTAAAAATAAAAAGTATGTTGATGTTTACACAGTTAATTGACACCAAACTTGATTTGCAGACACCACCAAACGAAGAAGAGGAGGAGGAGGAGGAGGAAGAAGAAGACGAGGAACACAGGAGGAGCCCATTGGTGAGTGTTAATTTGTTTTTTTCTAAAATGGTTAACGAGCAATCAAGGAATTTTTATAATAAGGAGGGAAAGTGTGATGTTTTTTTGTAGTTTTGATAAGTTGTTGAGGGGGAGAAGGCCCCCATTAGATAGCTTACACTATAGCTGGTCTGTTTCGTTAGGGGGGTCCATGGGCGCAAAGGGGGGATTATATACATCCATTTAGACTTTGTGGATCATTTTTAGTGGAGGTAATTATTCTCTCTCTCTCTCTCTCTCTCTCTCTCTCTCTCTCTCTCTCTCTCTCTCTCTCTCTCTCCATTATCTATCTTGGTCGCTTCCATTAAAATCTTTCTTATATTTTCTCCCTCCCAGCAACAGCTTTCTCCCTCTCTGTTCCGTCCTTCTTGGCTCGGGGGCTCTTAAACAAGGCGTCACAGTGCAGGGAGGCGTTAACATGAGCCCAATCAGAGTGGGATGGACGCAGGAGAGGTTTGAATTTAATCTGGGTTTTGATGACACAATATTAACTATATCCTGGGATTGGTATTATAAGACACTTTTGCTTCTCATGTCAACTATGTTCTGTATTTCTGAAGGTCAAAGAGGGGGCAATCGGGTTCTAATGAGTGTTTCTTTAGGTTCAGGGTACAGAGGAAGGGTCAAACTACCACCTGGTCATAAAACTATACTCCTGGAAATGTCAAAGACTCCTAGGAAAGCCTTGCCAAATATGTGTTCCTTCATGTTCAGGGTACAGAGCAAGGGTCAAACTACCACCTGGTCATAAAACTATACTCCTGGAAATGTCAAAGACTCCTAGGAAAGCCTTCCCAAATATGTGTTTCTTCATGTTCATGGTACAGAGGAAGGGTCAACCTACCACCTGGTCATAAAACTATACTCCTGGAAATGTCAAAGACTCCTAGGAAAGCCTTGCCAAATATGTGTTTCTTTAGGTTCATGGTACAGAGCAAGGGTCAAACTACCACCTGGTCATAAAACTATACTCCTGGAAATGTCAAAGACTCCTAGGAAAGTCTTGCCAAATATGTGTTTCTTTAGGTTCAGGGTACAGAGCAAGGGTCAAACTACCACCTGGTCATAAAACTATACTCCTGGAAATGTCAAAGACTCCTAGGAAAGCCTTGCCAAATATGTGTTTCTTCATGTTCAGGGTACAGAGGAAGGGTTTTAACAGTTTTAACTACCTCTGAACAATGCTGACCGGGCTTTAAATCGCTTGATATAGTGATTCCAAGATCCTTTTCTTTACTTACTGCAGAAAGTTGTTGGCCATTCATTACGTACCGAACGCGATTGTTATATTTTCCGATGTGCAACACTTTACATTTCTCAACGTTAAATTTCATTTGCCATTGATTGGCCCAACCTGCAAGTCGATCTATATCTGATTGTAAAGCTTCTTCGTCGAGTATCGCAGTTACTTTACTAGCAATTTTTGTGTCATCAGCAAATTTTGATACTTTGCAAGTGAGCCCATCATCGATATCATTAACATAAATTAAGAAGAGCATGGGGCCAAGCACTGATCCTTGAGGTACGCCGCTTTTGACATCGAGCCAGTTAGATGTAACACCGTTTAGAACTACTCTCTGTTTCCGCTCAGAGAGCCAGTCCATAAGCCAATTGTGAATGTTACCGAGATACCGTGCGCCAGTAGTTTGCTGAGCAATCGTTGGTGGGGAACCTTATCAAATGCCTTTTGAAAATCCAGATATATGATATCTACTGATCTGCTTTCATCGAACACCTCAAAATATAGTGAAAAAATCAAGTAAGTTAGTCAAACACGAAGGTTTACTACTGATGCCATGTTGCTTATTATTTTCTTCGAAGAATTTCACCATATTGTCGCGAATGATAGTCTCCATTAACTTACAAACAATAGATGTCAGGCTAATTGGTCGATAGTTTCCTGGATGAGACTTGTCCCCCTTTTTGAAAATTGGTGTGACATTTGCAAGTTTCCAATCCGACGGAACTTTTCCAGCTGTTAAAGATTTATTGAATATGATGGAGCGCGGTTTACAAATTTGATGTTTGATCTCTTTTAAGACCCTAGGGGTAATTTTGTCCTGACCAGGAGCTTTGCTTACTTTAATCTTTTCAATTGTGCATAAAATGTCACTTTCTACGATGAGCACGCCACTTAACATCTTTTCGGTCCTTCTAACCTCCGGCGGTTGAGGTGAGGGTTGAACTTCCACCAGGGTCATTAAACTACCCCTAGGAATGAAAGCCTTGTCAAATGTGTGATTCTCTTCATGGTACAGAGGGAGGGTTTAACCACCACCAGGGACATTAACCTACCTCTAGGAATGAAAGCCTTGTCCAATGTGTGTTTCTCTTCATGGTACAGAGGGAGGCCTAAAACTTTTACAAAAGCCATATCAAATCTGTGTGTTTAGGTTCATGGGTTCCAGGGTCACAAAACTACCCTGGAAATGTCAAAGACTCCACTGAAAGCCTTGTCAAGTGTGTGTGCGTGTGTGGCAATGTTTAATGATATGAACCTGCCCCTTCCCCATACCCCAGATGAAGCAGGCAGTCTCCGAGGGGTGTTCCCGGTGCCTTGCGTTTGGTGATGAATTAATATTCCAAGGGCACTGTAGTCTAGGAAGTCCTGTTGAGTCACTCTATTCCCTGGGAAACTAATTACCACAGGAGATTTTGTGGCCTCCTTGTAGTCAGTGGGCGTAAAGACAACTCCCTCGTTCATTGTTTTCCCCTCTGTGTGGCCAAAGGTACAGTCTTAGGCCATGTAGCATTAAGCCCTGGAAAAGAATGATGTGCTCCCTGACGCAGCTTTCCTTAGGGCTCAGGATCTTGACAGCAGGGCCGTGGCACCCTCAGAGGTTAACTGGCATGGTGGCGGCACGTGCCATCTTGGTAATGGCACAGATAATTCTCCTCTGTACCACGAGAGAGCAAGATGGATGCTGGAATACAATAGCAGATTATAACACCAAATAGAATATGTCGCAGGTAGAGTTACATAGCAAATTATAATACCAGGTAGAGTTAGATAGCAGATGAAGAAGATATGACCTAAATTTTAGTGTACAAGTCTACTTTTTGAGCCTGAAAAAATCCCTCCATAACTATGGGTCCACTTCTATGGCTAGGATAAAATGTCAGCCTCAACCACAAGTATTTCCAGCTAAAACTTGTGTGCGCTGAACTTACTTGACCTATTAAAGCACAGATTAATATATACGAATAATAATAACTGATAAAATGAATACTAATAAAAGTTCCGTCGAGTCCTACGAGTGTGTCTTACTATGCTATATGGCATGAAGCGGCAGTATCAGGGCACTATGGTATGGAGCTGTTACCACTAATGTCTTAGCCTGGGTATTCTGAATCCTGGGAAGCTGGTTCTGACTGCAGATTTTGTGACCTCCATCAGGCATATAGGTGACTCCCTCATTAGTTATTGTATGCTGCACTTGTATGACCCTGGTGGTAGAGAGACACCCTCCTTCTGTACCATAAACCTAAGAAACACACATTTGACGAGGCTTTCATGAAGGTTTGCAGCATTTCCAGAGGTAGTTTGATGACCCTGCTGGTAGTGTGACCCTGCTTCTGTACCATGAACCAAAAAACACACTTTTGAGAAGACTTTTGTGGTAGTTCTCACCATTTTCAGGGGTAGTTTGATGACCCTGCTGGTAGTGTGACCCTGCTTCTGTACCATGAACCAAAAAACACACTTTTGAGAAGACTTTTGTGGTAGTTCTCACCATTTTCAGGGGTAGTTTGATGACCCTGCTGGTAGTGTGACCCTGCTTCTGTACCATGAACCTAAAAAACACACTTTTGAGAAGACTTTTGTGGGAGTTCTCACCATTTCCAGGGGTAGTTTGATGACCCTGCTGGTAGTGTGACCCTGCTTCTGTACCATGAACCAAAAAACACACTTTTGAGACGACTTTTGTGGGCGTTCTCACCATTTCCAGGGGTAGTTTTATGACACTGGTGGTAGAGAGACCCTTGTTCTGTACCATGAACCTGAGAAACACTCATTTGAGAAGACTTTTGTTGGAGTTCTCGGTATTTCCAGGGGTAGTTTGATGACACCAGTGGTAGTTTTATTGATGTAGTGGTCAGTTCTGGTCCCTGTACAGGTTCTGCAATAAAAGTCCTGTGCCTTATTCCTTCAGAGCCATTGGTAGTGTCACCTTGAGAGGTTTAACCCGGTGGTAACAGCTGGGATCATGTTTCTTAATGGTCCCTCCAAGCGAGAAAAATGAGAAAAAATCACCCCTCACACAAACCATTTCATAATATATATCAAAGCATTTGTGATCAGATTATGTATCATCTGTTTTGGGGGGTTTAAATCATGGCACAAATTTGGCCCGTCGCTGCTACACGGTAAAGCCACAAATTTGGCCCGTCGCTGCTACACAATAAGCCACAAATTTGGCCCGTCACTGCTACACAATAAGCCACAAATTTGGCCCGTCGCTGCTACACGGTAAAGCCACAAATTTGGCCCGTCACTGCTACACAATAAGCCACAAATTTGGCCCGTCACTGCTACACAATAAGCCACAAATTTGGCCCGTCGCTGCTACACGATAAGCAGTGGTTAGCACACTCGGCTCACAACCGAGAGAGCCCGGGTTCGATTCCCTGGGTGGAGTGGAAAAAATTAGGCGGCTTTTCTGATACCCTACGCCCCTGTCCCCTGCCCACTAAACAAAACTTTCCAAACTACGTGTTAGCCCTGTGTACCCAAGCTCAGTGAAGGAGAGAGGTGCCAGTGACTCAGGATCACAAGTGCACTGATGAGCCTTGACAAGATAATGCATTGCTCATATGCTGTGAATACATTGTTGACGTAAGCGTACTATACTAATTGATAATTCTTGAGCGTAAGGGTGCTTGTTCGTATGCAAGATGTCATTCTGGTGCTAACTAACTCAGCTCAGTCACTGACATTTGGTCCTCAATGCATTACAGAGATTATTGACAATTGTTATGAGACTGTGGTGTGGATGCAATTATTTTGTCAGCCATTCCACTCAGGACATTGATCGCTATTCTGAGACGCTTCCAACTAAATGCCAAAAAAGAGGAAAATGTGTTCTCAGGAGTTTTTAGAGTTATGGGTACAGAAGCCTTGTCAGACTCCCACCAGGGTCAAAACACTAGCCGTGGAAAGGCCCACAACTCCTACCAAAGCCATGTTAAGTGTGTGTGTGTGTGTGTGTGCTTGGGTGCAGAAACCCTTGATAACATGTAGGGATGTATCGGTATGGGTGGTATCGGCACATTTTAAGAGAACTAATGTACTACTTTCTTTTTTCTTCCCTTCTATGGGGAACCAAGGAGTAGTGTTTTTTTTTATTAACATTTGATATTGCCTTTTAGCTGCTGGAATTATTGTATAAAAAAATTAATGCACAAGTATAGGTCAAATATTGGGGTATCGGTATCGGTAAAAATTTTGGTATTGGTACATCCTTAATAACATGGACCATTCTCAGGCAGTTTAAATGCTGGGGCTGACCTCATCCTTATTTAATTGAGTCAATGATAACTCTAGGTGGTGGTATAGAACCATAATTACCGGTAAAAGTATACAGAATTATAATATCTGCCAAAATTAATACGTAAAGCACATACTGCACCATAGCTATACGATATATGAGGATGATAGGTATCTATTTAATAATGAGTCTATGCACCCCTGCTGTGATTACACTGTTAAAAATCTGCTGCAAGGCTTTGAGGCCTGTCACTAGTGGAGCCTGTGACCACATGTTGTCTGCAGACCCATTCATACGTTAGAGATGGACACACTAATCGGCTGTGCTATTTGACGATGACTGAGGCCTTCACCGTCAAGGATAATGATGACTTTGTGCCGGTCTTGTGGGGTCTGCATTGCCACCAACTTGGGCATGTCTTTGGCCAGTATAGTAAGACAGTTTTGCTTCTTACATCAGCTATTTCTAAGGGCTAAAGAGGGGATCAGTTGGGTTGCAATGAGTGTTTTGTGGGTTCATGCAACTGAAGAAGGGTTAGGCCAGCACCAGGGTTATAAAACTACCCCTGGAAATGCCCACAACTCCTTGGAAAGCCCTGCCAGATGTGTGTTTCTCCCACTCCACTTCCCTTCCCTTCCCATCCCTTTCCTTCCCTTCCCATCCCATCCCATCCCTTCCTCTCCCATCCCATCCTTTCCCATCCCATCCCTTCCCATCCCTTCCCTTCCAATCCTATCCCTTCCCTCTCAGGGAATTTTGATGTAAATCCAAACACTCGTACAACTTGTATAATGTAACCCTCGTAAGAAGATGGCTCCACTATAAACACTTGCCTGCGCCATGATGGGCTGGGGCCGAATACCATCCAGGCCCCTCAAGCAAGCCTACCGGCGCAATAGGAGGAGATGTAAAAAAAACAAAAAAAGCAGAGGTATCACTGTGCCGTCAATTATCCCGAGTTAAAAATTCCTTGTTCTGCCGCATACAACTGTTTCCTTAATATACAGCATGTTAGTTTTCTTGGGGGGGGGGGGGGGGGGCTTAGGGCCGCTTTCACAGTCGTTTTGTTTGTTTTGATCGCTACCAATGATCGCCGCTGTAGAATTTCCACTTAAAACTGTCCGATGGGGTGGTGGGGTTAGCCTAGCCTTGCCACACACTCTCAACCCCTCTCGCTTCCTCTGCAGCCGCCACCACCCCATAGGCCAGTTTCACGTGGAAAACTATAGCATCGATCGGCGCCATTGGTAACGATCAAAACAAAGCTTCCCTAAGTGCCGTAAGTCTATCATAAGCAGTCTGAATTTAATCTAATTCACCTTAAAGTAACCTTACTCTGTCTTGAATGACCCTAAACTAATGTAATTCACTCATATTACCTAAAACTACAGTTGAATTACCCTAAACTTGCCTTAAAATGATCCCCTTAACGTAATTCACTCCGAGGTAACCTGAATCTGACCTATCCTGACCTTACCTTAATATCCTAACCTTACCTTAACTTATCCTGACCTTACCCTTAAGTGAGGGTTTCAGGACGGTACAGAATTCTGCTAATATTTTCTGCACCTGTACATGTATGTTCATAACCCCAGCATAATTTTTCATTAACACTATTTTATTATTATTATTATTATTATTATTATTATTACTATTATTATTATTATTATTATTATTATGCACTATATTCAAAGGTTAGGTTATATATTATGCATTCAAAGATTGTTTTACTAAAGTTATGATTAAATTTTTTTATTATTGTAGGGCTATTGTATGTGTGAATTGTTTGGATTCTCTCTCTCTCTCTCTCTCTCTCTCTCTCTCTCTCTCTCTCTCTCTCTCTTTCTATAATTTTAGCCTGAAAAGAATTTATAATGACCTCAAAAAATGAATTATCAACTGTTTACTTATCCTTACTTATCTTTAGAGACTAGAAGAAGAAGAAGAGGAAGAAGAGGAAGAGGAAGAGGAAGACTGACAGACAGACATTCCATTGGTGAGTGTTAAATAATTTTCCTTCCTTTCTTCCTTCCTTCCTGGCTCTTGGATAGGTTAGGTTAAAGGGGCCGATTATTAAACATTTCAACGCCCAAACTCACTTCTGTAAGGCTTTCATAGTAGGGCTTTTTGGGCATGTCCTGGGGTAGTTTTATGACCCTTGAGGTAGTGTGACCCTTCCCCTGCACCATGAACCTAAAGAAACACATTTGACGAGGCTTTGGGAGGAGTTTTTGGCATTCCCACGGATAGTTCTGGCACGTGAGGAAGGGCGTCAGATGGTACATGGCGGACACGTTCTTTTCCTGCACAGAAGGGCGCGCACACACACACACACACACACACAGAAAAAGGGCTTCAAAGTACGGCCTTTCTTTCCGTACTTTCTTGCGCAAAAAATACATGAGAGGTCGTTAAAAATAAC
Source organism: Eriocheir sinensis (assembly GCF_024679095.1). Lineage (NCBI taxonomy): Eukaryota > Metazoa > Arthropoda > Malacostraca > Decapoda > Varunidae > Eriocheir > Eriocheir sinensis. Next base: position 22,929 of record NW_026110790.1, read on the forward strand.
AAAGTTATAGTGTGACAAGCTTTCGTAGGAGTTGTGAGCATTTCCAGGGGTAGTTTGATGACCCTGGTGGTAATTTTAACTTTCTCTTTACCATGAATCTTAAAAAAAGACACGTGAGAACTTGATTGATCTTATTGACCTTTGGAAGAGGCTGACGTTAGGGGCGGAAGGGTCTGCCTCATAGATCTCAGGAAGGAAAGTTTGGGACGTACCTTGAATCAGCTCCATGGCTGGGGTTCCTTCCTCCTTCTCTTCCTCAAATTCCAGACTTTCCTCTCATATCTTAATTTTTCCTCCTCTGTGATGTGTGTTTTTCTCTCTCTCTCTCTCTCTCATTTCTAATCCTTCCTTCTGTATTTACTTCTCTTTTATTTATAATTATCCTCATCGTCTCCTCTGTTTTACTTACCTTAATCTCTCTCCTCCTCCTCTTCACTTCCCTCCTCTACGTATAGGTGTTGTTAGTACCTCAGTGTCTTTCTTAATAATTATTTCGTCTATATATCATTCCCTGTTATTTCCGTCATTCCTCAATAAATCATCTCTCTCTCTCTCTCTCTCTCTCTCCCACCCCCCCACCTGTGAATTCATCAGACTTGTCGTAAATTCTGGTTTACTTTTCATAAGATTAATAAAAATAATTCATGACTTTCCCCTTTATAATAGTGCCCCCCAGCCTCTATACATGGCTCCACATTCTACTTTCCAGTTGCTTTTTCTCAACCTCCTTGTATCCGCATCTTCCTATATTTCTCCATTCTCCTGCTATTCCAGTTCTTGTACTTACTTTTGTCATTGGTTTTTTTGCTGGGGTTTCGTTCCTCTCGTCAAGGGTCCGTACGTTACCTGAGGTGTTGGCTGGCCTGTGGTGACTGCCTCTTCGTCCTTCTTCCTCCCTTATACCTCCATCTCTGGACCTTTCTCTCCCTTCGTATATTTATTATTCTCATTTTATCTCCCTTCCATTGTGTATTTTCCTCCTCCCCACTTTCTCTCTCTACACATAATCAGTCCGTTCCTAGTCAGTGCGTAATGTTTTATATACGAGGCGTCCTGCCGAGAGGGTTTAAGTGACCTGCTCTTCAGTAAATTATGGGTTCAGTTTCCCTCCCAGAACACATTGCAAGACTCCCGACCCTTGTTTATAACATATACAAGATCCCACGTGCCCATCTCGGCTGGACGCTGGGCAGTTTTTGTAATGTTGGCTTCGGCTTCTCAGATTTTGATGCATTTTGTTAGATTTCTCCATCGTTTCTATACGTATAGGTGTTGTTAGTACCTCAGTGTCTTTCTTAATGATTATTTCATATATATATCATTCCATGTTATTTCCGTCATTCCATTCCTCCTCAGCGCGTAATATACGAGCCAAGATCGGGTTTAAGTGACCTGTTCTCGAGTATATTAGGGTTCGATTCCTTCCCCCAGAACACTTATAAGACTGCCGACCCCTTGCTTTTACCATATACAAGGTCTCTTATGCCTATCTTAGCTGGACGTCTTGTAGTTTATGTAAAATTTGCTTCGGCTGTCACAGGCATATTTATTGCCAACTTATTGCATAGTATTGCAATATATATATATATATATATATATATATATATATATATATATATATATATATATATATATATATTTAGGCATATTTTATTGCTATGATATACTTATATATATATATATATATATATATATATATATATATATATATATATATATATATATATATATATATATATATATATATATATATTTATTGCATATATACTTATTGCATGATATACTTATTGCATGATATATATATATATATATATATATATATATATATATATATATATCTATATATATATATATATATATATAGATATATATATATATATATATATATATATATTTAGGGCATATTTATTGCCAACTTATTGCATGATATACTTATTGCATAGTATTGCAATATATATATATATATATATATATATATATATATATATATATATATATATATATATATATATATATATATATATATATATATATATATATATATATATATATTTAGGGCATATTTATTGCTAACTTATTGAATGATATACTTATTGCATAGTATTAATATATATATATATATATATATATATATATATATATATATATATATATATATATATATATATATATATATATATATATATATATATATATATATATATGCAAAAGTCAGCCATATAATTTTTCTAAAATAAATACAAAATTATTTTTTGTCAATTATTTATTAAATAAATAGAGCAATATATATATATATATATATATATATATATATATCTATATATATATATATATATATATATATATATATATATATATATATATATTTAGGCATATTTATTGCTAACTTATTGCATGATATACTTATTGCATAGTATTTTATAATATATATATATATATATATATATATATATATATATATATATATATATATATATATATATATATATATATATATATATATATATATATATATATATATGCAAAAAGTCAGCCATATAATTTTTCTAAAATAAATACAAAATTATTTTTTTGTCAATTATTTATTAAATAAATAGAGCACATTTCCTTCACTAAGAGGCTGATTCTGCAGGAACTTGACATCTTGGTGTTCTTTCTTGTTCCAGAGTGTGCGGCGTCCAGCAGGCAGGCAGACCGAGACGCCAGCCATTCAATTCTGCCGAGGGAAGGAAGTCGTGTTAGTCAACTCTGATGACTTGTACTTTTCTCTGCAAGGGACTGTTCTGTAAGCCAGTCACAGAAGATGTGAACTGTATCTGTACTATGAAGTCTTGTAAATAAAGTTAAGGCCCCAAACCCATTTAGCTAATATCCCCGGACACTTTTTTAGGTATAATTAGGTACATTTTTCAGGCTACTTTTCAAGATGTTTTTGAGCTGTAAGCTGATATATCTAGTTGCTTTGATCTTTTTTAAAAGCTAATTCTATATATATTAAAGGGAGGAACTAATTTTCATACAGAAAAAAAACATAATATAAAAAGAATTATATATGAATTGGAAACAAGATATAAGAGAAGACAACGAAGGGAACTAACAAGAGGAGAGATTGTATACATAAAGAGCTCAAAAGTCATTGAAAAAGCAATGGAAATTAAGAGACAATAAGAACATATGAAATAAAAGACGTGGAAACAAGAAGAAAATAAGACAGACATGAGATTATTACTATGACATAAATACCTTAGACAAAGAGAAAGCAGATAACATATCACAGACTAAAATATTTGAGGCGTACGGCAGAGAAGTGAGGTGACATTAGGAATGGCGACCCTTGTGTAAATTGTACGAAGGGTCTTTTTCCCCTTGCAATTAGTATCATAACATAGCAATTTAACTCTAATTTGCACTGGGAAAGACAGACTCTACCCCTCCAAGGATGAACGAGGGACGAATCAAAATGGAAGCTCAACTTTTATGGGGCAGACGGAGGGTCACTTTCCCTTGTAACGTACATCATGACGAGCAATATGGCAATAATTATGTTCTAGTTAGCAAGGGGGGAAAGGAAGAACAAGATATAGTTACTTGCAAGGGAAAATAAACCTTGCATAGGATGAGCGGAGGGCTGGAAGTCTCGTAATCTGTTCTCAGTGTGTTACCGTACTCTAATATACGTAACAATAGGTCACCGTGCCTTAGGATTTCTCTGCCGTAAGCCTCGTTAAGAGATGAGGAGGAAGGGAAATAAGCAAATAATGGAACTCTATATATACGATACAGTGAAAAGGATTTACCAAGAAGGATGTACGTATGAGAGGAGGAGGAGGAGGAGGCGGAGAAGAGAGAGATTAAGGTAAGTAAAGGGAAGTAAAACAGATGATGAGGTAATATATATAAATAAAACTAAATAAAGAAGGAATGATTAGAACTGAGAGAAAGAAAGGTACATCACAGAGGAGGAAAGTCTGGAATTTGAGGAAGGAATGCCAGCCGTGGAGCCTACTGTCGTCAAGGAGCTGATTCAAGGTACGTCTCAAACTTTCCTTCCTAAGATCTATGAAGCAGACCCTTCCGCCCCTCATGTCAGCTACTTGCAAAGGTCAATAAGGAGATCAATCAAGTTCTCACGAGTCTTGTTTTAAGATTCATGGTAAGGAGAAAGTTAAAACTACCACCTGGGTCATCAAACTGCCCCTGGAAATTCTCACAACTCCTACAAAAGCCTGTCAAATGTGTGCGCTTGGAACGATATTTTTTAAGAATGTGACTGTCAGATGCCAAAAAGGAGATCAATCGGGTTCTAATTGAGTAGTTTTGAAGGTTCATGGTACATAGGAAGGGTTAATCTATCACCAGGGTCATAAAACTACCCCTGGAAATGCCCAAAACTCCTACGGAAGCCTTAAATACAAGTCTCTCGGGATGGCTCTTTCAAGAATGTGAGCCTCGGACATTTCCGCTCCTCACATCAGCTACTTCCAAAGGCCGTAAAGGAGATGAATTGGGTTCTTTTGACTTGTTTTATAGGTTCATGGTAAAGAGGAAAGGTCTTGCTACAACCAGGGTCATAAAACTACCCCTGGAAATGCCCGCAACTCCTAAGAAAGCCCTGTCAGTTTACCACACTCGGGGGACGAAATGTTTAAGAATACAACACTAATATATCTAATACAATGTTTGAATGAGTGTTTTTTAGGTTCTTGATACAGTAGAAGGGTTAAACTACAACCAGGGTCATAAAACTACCCCTGGAAATGCCCACAACTTCTATGAAAGCCCTGTCAGTTTACCGCACTCAGGGGACAAAATGTTTAAGAATACAACACTAATACAACAAATATAATGAGTGTTTTTTAGGTTCTTGGTACAGTAGAAGGGTTAAGTTGTAAAGTTTCGTTCAGTCGGCGCAACATCTGACAGAAGGGGAAGGAATTATAGAAGGGAACAGATCCCAGGAGACGGGACACAACCCCCAATTAATACCTGGTACCCATTCACTGCTGGATGGACAGGGGCGTAGGGTATCGGAAAAGCCGCCCAAATTTTTCCACTCCGCCCGGGAATCGAACCCGGGCTCTCTCGGTTGTGAGCCGAGTGTGCTAACCACTGCACCACAAAGTCCCCTGTAGAAGGGTTAAACTACCACCAGGGTCATCAAACTACCCCTGGAAATGCCCACAACTCCTGTGAAGGCCCTGTCAGAGGTGTGCGCTTGGGCAGGTGACATTTTTCAGTCCTCGCGGTTTCCTACGTAATATTGTGGTTTGCAAAAAATGATCAAATTTGACAAAAAATTACCAAATTGAGTGGATGGAGAGGGAGAGGAGACATTAGCCACACCAAGCTAAGCACAACCTATGCAGCCCTCAGAACGTAGACCTACTGACAGCCTAACGTCACTGCATTTGGTAACGTCATAACACACACACCACATGACGTAGAGACACCAAGTTTGCGGCAGATTGAAGAGGAAGGATGGATAAACAAATGCTGGTATATTCAAAGTTGCCAGGTCAGGGAGAGCCGTGATACTGATAATGTTAAGTGAGCAATTTTCAGGAAGACGTCACATTTCCGTACAGGGACAACCGATTGCATGGTACGTTCCCGCCGCCTTTTAGGGATTAAGCTGGTAGTATTTTTAAACATAACCGCCTCAGTCCACCGCCTTGAAAATTCTCTCATGGTAGGAGTTAGAGGGCTTTCAATGGACTGTTTTGTGACCGTGGTGATAGTTTAACATGGTCTCGCATCTTCAACTGGAAAATTACCCATGAAAACCTGGTTAATCTTCTCTACAGCCCTGCAAAACTCATATATACGGCTATATCAGCGAGAGATTGACCTTCAATAAATGATATCTAAGTTACATAAACGTGTCATAAATATTACAATACACATAGCTGTAGCTCAAAATGTGTTGTATCCTGCATATTTCTTAGATTTTTCTATCACAAAAATGTTTTTCTGGCAGTATCTGAAGCCGCGGCGGAAACTTTTTGGCGCCTGTTTGAAAAGCCCGCTTCCAGAAGGCTTACAGCAGCTTACCGCTCAGCCGCCCAGAAGGCGTACAGCAGTTTGCGGGTTAATGAAAGGACCTCCAGCAAAAATTAACGTAGCCGATCCCCAACCTAGCCGCGGTCCTAGATATCGTTACCCTGAGGAGGCAAAAAGCTTAATAGTGGAGATGCTGCAAGACATGGAAGACAGACAAATCATAGAAGAGTCAACATCCGGACGGCAGTAAAAGAATGTGTTTGGATTACCGTCACGTGAATAAACACCTCGTCACAGATATTCATCCTTTACCGAGGTTAGAGGAGCTAGTAGACCAAGCAGCTGGTCATGATTTCTATGCAACCCTGGACATGCGCGAAGCCTACTTTCAAATCCTCCTGGATGGGGATAGCAGAGGCCTTACAGCCTTTAGTGATGGGGTAACCTTAAATAGATTCAGGAGACTTCCTTTTGGACTCAGTTGCTCCCCAGCCATCTTCACACGTCATATGGCTGTTCTTCTATCACCATTGTTAAAGGAGGGTTGGATTAAGAATTACTTGGACGACCTCATAATTTGGGCCCCCGATTTTTCTTCACTTACTCAAAGGCTGAGAAAGACCTTCACGGTACTTAAGGAAAATGGTATTAAACTACATCTGAGCAAATGTGAAATAGCTAAAAATAAAGTTACTTTCCTTGGTTATAGGATATCTAAAGAGGGCAGTCAGCCAGACCCAAAGAATGTAGAAGCAGTTCTTGAAATGAAACCACCTACTAAAGTAAAGGAAGTTAGGAGATTCTTGGGTATGACAGGGTTTTACAGAAAGCATATCCCTAACTATGCAAAGATTGCCACGCCCCTAACTAATCTCACCAGAAAAACCCAACCTTTTAAATGGACTCAACAGTGTCAAACTGCTCTTGAAACACTAAAGGAATACCTCACTAAGGCCCCTGTTCTTGTGAGAGCCCAACCTCACCAACCATTCTTTGTTACCACAGATGCTAGCAATACCCACGTAGGAGGGGTCCTAAGTCAAGCTCAAAGTGATGGCGAGGCTAAGGTTGGTATTGTCAAATGCTCCCGCCCCTCACACCAACTATTTCCAAAGGTCAAAAAGGAGGTTAATCGAGTTCTAATGAGTGTTCTTTTAGGTTCACGGTACAGAAGAAGGCTCAGACTACCACCAGGGTCATAAAAGTACCCCTGGAAATGCCCTAAACTCCCACGAAAGACTAGTAAATTACGTTTTCTTGGGCGCAGAAATGTTTAAAAATATGGCCCTAAACCCCTTGGTTATTTCTCTAAGAAATTAAACTCAACTGAAAACAGGTATTCCGCAACTGATAAAGAAGCACTAGCAGTAGTATTAGCTTGTCGCCACTTCCATCATTATTTATGGGGTACTAGATTTACCATCCTAACTGACCACCAACCCCTCACTAGTATATTCAAGAGGAAAACAAAATCAGCTAGAATGAATCGCTGGATAATGTGTGTGTGTGTGTGTGTGTGTGTGCCCTTCTGTGCAGGAAAAGAACGTGTCCGCCATGTACCATCTGACGCCCTTCCTCACGTGCCAGAACTATCCGTGGGAATGCCAAAAACTCCTCCCAAAGCCTCGTCAAATGTGTTTCTTTAGGTTCATGGTACAGGGGAAGGGTCACACTACCTCAAGGGTCATAAAACTACCCCAGGACATGCCCAAAAAGCCCTACTATGAAAGCCTTACAGAAGTGAGTTTGGGCGTTGAAATGTTTAATAATCAGCCCCTTTAACCTAACCTATCCAAGAGCCAGGAAGGAAGGAAGAAAGGAAGGAAAATTATTTAACACTCACCAATGGAATGTCTGTCTGTCAGTCTTCCTCTTCCTCTTCCTCTTCTTCTTCTTCTAGTCTCTAAAGATAAGTAAGGATAAGTAAACAGTTGATAATTCATTTTTTGAGGTCATTATAAATTCTTTTCAGGCTAAAATTATAGAAAGAGAGAGAGAGAGAGAGAGAGAGAGAATCCAAACAATTCACACATACAATAGCCCTACAATAATAAAAAAATTTAATCATAACTTTAGTAAAACAATCTTTGAATGCATAATATATAACCTAACCTTTGAATATAGTGCATAATAATAATAATAATAATAATAATAATAATAATAATAATAATAATAATAATAAAATAGTGTTAATGAAAAATTATGCTGGGCTTATGAACATACATGTACAGGTGCAGAAAATATTAGCAAAATTCTGTACCGTCCTGAAACCCTCACTTAAGGGTAAGGTCAGGATAAGTTAAGGTAAGGTTAGGATATTAAGGTAAGGTCAGGATAGGTCAGATTCAGGTTACCTTGGAGTGAATTACGTTAAGGGGATCATTTTAAGGCAAGTTTAGGGTAATTCAACTGTAGTTTTAGGTAATATGAGTGAATTACATTAGTTTAGGGTCATTCAAGACAGAGTAAGGTTACTTTAGGGTGAATTAGATTAAATTCAGACTGCTTATGACAGACTTTCGGCACTTAGGGAAGCTTTGTTTTGATCGTTACCAATGGCGCCGATTGATGCTATAGTTTTCCACGTGAAACTGGCCTATGGGGTGGTGGCGGCTGCAGAGGAAGCGAGAGGGGTTGAGAGTGTGTGGCAAGGCTAGGCTAACCCCACTACCACCCCATCGGACAGTTTTAAGTAGAAATTCTACGGCGGCGATCATTGGTAGCGATCAAAACAAACAAAACGACTGTGAAAGCGGCCCTAAGCCCCCCCCCCCCAAGAAAATTAACATGCTGTATATTAAGGAAACAGTTGTATGCGGCAGAACAAGGAATTTTTAACTCAGGATAATTGACAGCACAGTGATACCTCAGTTCACAGCAGCTACATTATACAAGTTGTACGAGTGTTTGGATTTACAAGCATCAAAATTCCCTGAAAATGCCTTAGTGTACGAGTGGTGTGTAGAAGAAGCACCCTGTTTGTACCAGTCAGGGACGCCAGTAAAACAATGTGAATGGGAACTTGGAAAGTAAAGAAAGGAAGGAATTATAGGAGAAGGGAACAGACCCCAGGAGACGGGACACAACCCCCGATTAATACCTGGTACACTGCTGGGTGGACAGGGGCTACGTAGGGTATCGGAAAAGCCGTCCAAATTTTTCCACTCCACCCAGGAATCGAACCCAGTTTCTCTCGGTTGTGCGGCGAGTGTGGTAACCACTGCACCACGAAGCCCTCTGTGCTGCAAGACCAGAGCGCTCAGAGCATAAAACAATGTGAATGGGCTGCATTGTACACTCACAGAGGTGGCACCCTCCTGAACACTTACGCTTGTGCTGTAGTGTGCGATCTCGGTGTTTTGAGCAGTACATTCATTTTGTTTTCAACTTTTGGGTTTGTGAGGAAAACAATGTAAGGAATCAAGCTGGTAAACCGTGCCAAGACTATTTGTTAGTGTTGCAAGAGTTAACCCCTTATGCAAGAGTTAACCAGGATCTTCACTCTTTCATCCCTATACTGTCCAAACCCCTTATGCAAGAGTTAACCAGGATCTTCACTCTTGCTAAACGCTCACAGCGAGGGTTAGGCGTATTTGCTGGTGTTGGTAAACGCTCACTGCGAGCTCCAGCCGCACTCAAATCTCCCGTGTATAAGTGTTCCAACACTATTTATCACAACACAGGATTGCCAATTGAGTGTGTTCTTCACTAAATTTGGTGGAAAATCATATCAGCCCAGCGCGGCAAATCTATGGACGAGTAACTGGTGGATGTTCTTGCCCAATATAGCGGCATTTTTGGATAGCTTCACCTGACTGATTCTTTGACCAAATAGTTGTAAATATTGCAGTTGGCAATACAACCTTGCCAGAATCTCAAGGAAAGATGTCCACAGTCCCCTCAATACGCCTGATCATCCCGCACGCACCGACGTAAGTGTTAACATTCAACACTCCCTGAACGTGCATGTGCGTTCGCAGGAGAGGCATACATAACCGACTCCTAAAGATCTGGGCCTCCTCTTTCCAATGGTGTTTTTGGTTTTTAGTTGTGATGAATAGTTTTTGAGATACAGAGGTTAAAACAGACCCCCATTGGGATGCCTGAAGGGATAGTCGCGACCCATCCCACACGCAAAGAAAGGGTTAATACATTATAAGCAATGGAGGTGGCCACACTGGCAGCGAGCTGACTGACGAGAAAGCGAGAAGAGTTGACGAATGAGTTTTTTCACGCGAGATCGCTCGGTCAGAAGGAGTGACATCACAGACATATAATATTTGCCGTATCTCAGCCATACATTACATAGGACATTTTGGTTGACACCGCTAAATGCAGCAGTGATTGCAGAACTTGAATATGTTTGTGAAAACTCAATAAAACAAAAACTAACTGGCGAGTTGAAGTTAATTAACCGTTTAGGAAAAAGTTAGAAGCTTTCAGCATCATATTCCTCTTGGCAATAACTTAATTGATTCACCTCTTTTGGCTTTGACTAGAGTCTAAAATTTAGATCCAAACTATAAAACGCAATTATTGACTTTCTAATTGGTAAAACCAGTCCAAAAAACTCTTTATGAATGCAACTCATGGCATTGGTCTTTATTAAGATCATTCTTAAGCTCTCTGAGGTCATTCATAATCAGAGCAAGGGAATAAACAGAAAGATTGTTAGGAGTTAGGTGATGATAGCAGAGGATTAGCAATTAACTGTTCCCTCAATGCTCACAAGTCCCGGGCCGGAGCTGGAGTCTATCATCCGAGCTAAGATAAGCCTCGATGGCAGTCACCTGCCTCCACCTTCCACTCCCATATCGAGACGAATCTTAATAATCACCGCCTAAAGGACTAACTACACTATCAAAGAAAGAAATTACAATATTGAAGTGTTTCCTTCATAAAATAATAAGTAACTGACCTTGCTGAAATTAAATAAAAGTGCAAGGATAATTTAACCGTTGGAAACAGCCCATGCCGGAGAAACACAAAACATCCCTTCAACCCGGGTGGCTAGCCAGGCACACTCCTCCTTCCATCTCTCACCAAGTCAAGACCTCAGCACTCCACCCATTAACTCGCTGCAGTGCTTTCTATCAACAACTCCAGGAATACTACACCCTGCGGACATCTCTCCTTCAGGTTATGGCAAGGGAGCATTGCCAACTGCAATATTTACAACTATTTGGTCAAAGAATCAGTCGGTGATAGGTGAAGCTAGGCAAAAATGTTGCTATATTGGGCAAGAACATCCACCAGTTACTCGTCCGAAGATTTGCCGCGCTGGGCTGATGTGATTTTCCACCAAATTTAGTGAAGAACACACTCAATTGTCAATCCTGTGTTGTGAGAATTAGTGTTGGAACACTCTCATACACGGGAGATTTGAGTGCGGGTGGAGCTCGCAGCGAGCGTTTACCACCACCAACAAATACGCCTAACACTCGCTGTGAGCGTTTAGCAGTGAAAGGGTTAAGGCAGCGAGGCCGCTGACTGGGTGAGTGCCGGCGATGACGTCATCGGACTCCCAGCGAATCACAAGCATGTTTTCAGAGCTCAGCCAATCGTAGTTTATTTTATTTTTTTTTAATGTGAGTGACTATTTTGAGTAATTATCAAACCCAAAAGTCAGACCCACGTGTGCACAAAATATTTTTTTTCATATTGGTTACTTTATTCAATTAGCGCGACCGCTTCATCCACCTAATTCCTGCATTAAATGGGGCTCTACTGTACTTGTTATATTAAAAAAATGATCCTCATCATCAATAAATGAAAATGTATAAAAATAATCAAAGAACATCAACAAAATGAAGCATCAGCTTTGTGCCAAATGGTGTGCAGGTGGACACGTGGAAAGGGTTAAAGGTCAGGTACTACGGTATGTCAGGCTTATCAGGACCGTCATATTGACCTACTAGGGTCAAAGGGGAATGCCTCCTAGGTTAATGTAGGGTAACGTGGGTTACGGGGTTAATGTGGTGGGCGTCGGCCATTCCTCGAGGCTTGAGTGTCAACAAACCATCGATCCGATAGTGGGCTGAAAGGAGGACGAGGTAGTAGCAGGCTGGGTTCATACTGCTAACACGGAAGGACTTTGGAACTGGAAGAGGGACTCTGGAACTGGAAGGAGTATCTCTTCCTAAATAAGGCGTACGATTCTTTCCTCTTCGTTTATTAGCGCCTAGTATCTCCTGTTATGCCACAAAGTATCTCCTGATGCCACAATATTATGTCTTCCTTAGTGTCTAAGGTTCTTCTGCCTCCCACAAGTGTACCAGTACATTCATGTTAACGATGAGTAGTAAGGGTTGTCCTGCCACGGAATATAAGGATAAGGTTTACATTCATGTTCATATGTCGGACTGTAGAGAGTTGCCCTGTCCCGGAAAATGTAGAGATGAGGTGTAGTGTACCTCACATTGTAATGTTTCATGATCGGCTTGCAGGTTTGACCACTGTGCAATAAGCGTGGCGTGAGTTCGACGCGGTTTCAGTCATCCTTGGCATTCACTCAACAAGCGCTGGTCACCGCGCTTGCAAGCTTCAAATGGTGTGCAGAAGAACATTTATAAAGCCGCATAAAGCAGACTACTAGTAAGGAAGAGGTTCCAATAATGACATGTAGGCCAGTCACAACCAAGAATGTGGAGCCAAATACTGAATAGTGAGGGAAGCTGCAATATATTCTTCAAGTACTATTGTGAAATAAATCCATAGAATAATAGCTGGGCCGAGTCTTGGGATGGCTTGGGAGCTTCTCATGGTGGGCTCATGTTACTGAAGACAGAAGGCTTGTAGTACTTAAGAGGGGAATTGGAAAAGGATTAAAAGGTTGGATGCCAAGAGGGGGTCAATGTATACCAATTTCTTCCGTGGGGGACATCAGGCTTCTACGGAAAAAGGCTCAAAAGTAAGATAAGAAAACTTCTGACACAATAAATAAGATTATACCTCAATGGAGACCTTTGGTACAAGATCCTTGATGAGTGCCTTCAATATCTGGCCATTAGTAAAGTGCCAACACCAAATTATACCTCAACGGAGACCTTTGGTACAAGATCCTTGATGAGTGCCTTCAATATCTGGCCATTAGTAAAGTGCCAACAACAAATCTCATGATAAGGAGATTTATATTATGCTGGTGAAATCATGTCACTAAGCTGGTGGCATAACAGAGCCGGTAAGCAGAGGTGGGCAAGTGCGGTACTCAGTGCGGCAGTACCACAAAAAAAGTACCGCAAGATTTCTAAAACTAATGCACTACCGCGGACCACACTAAAAAATCCTGCAGTACTTTCAAAACTATCAAAGACGACATTTGCAGCGCGGCAGCTCACAGAAAAGGGTTTGTTTTGCAGTGAATCGGACTCAGTCAGTCATCAGAAGCAGTGATTCAATCATTCTGACTTTTCAGTTATTGTTCAAAATTAAATACTAAGTAGACAGACTAAACTACCTCACTGCCAGTCTTCTCTAGCCCGTGCGGTGCCGGCCATTTCAAGGCGTCCGTGGTGCAGGCAGATGTTTCATTCTTTATTTTAAGCATGTTTCCTTTGTTTGGATAGCCAGGATAGCCACTTGATCTTTATTTTAAGCATGTTTCCTTTGTTTGGATAGCCAGGATAGCCACTTGATCTTTATTTTAAGCATGTTTCCTTTGTTTGGATAGCCAGGATAGCCACTCAAGTATTTTTTTATTTTGACTACCACTACCGCAGTACCGCACACTGCGTACCGCACTGGGAAAGAAAAAAATGGGACCGCACCACTCCGGAAAAAGTACCGCACTACCACAGCCGCACTGCTGATTTTTCAGTACCGCGCCCACCTCTGCCAGTAAGCAGTCATGGCTACTAGGTGATAGGGCTGAAAACCATGGAATGATGGCACCAGTTAATTTCTCTAGTATAAATAGTTCTTAAAAGTGCAAATACATAGGACTGAATAATAGCAACGGCAGAGTCTAAAATTATAAGGAGTATTTGAGCACATAAAAGGATTAAATAGAGAGAGATGTTCCAGTGCTTCCTAACAAAGTCAGAAGTAGGTGACCACCAGACGCGTTACTGCTAAAGTTCCGGAGAGATAGTGGTGTGTCATTATGTGCCCAGATCTACTAGACACATGTTTGGTGTGTTTGAGCCATCCCAACATTATGACTCACAGTGGAGGAGATAGTGGTGTGTGCCCAGACCTACTAAACACATGTTTGGTGTGTTTGAGCCATCCCAACGTTATGACTCACAGTGGAGGAGATAGTGGTGTGTGCCCAGACCTACTAAACACATGTTTGGTGTGTGTGAGCCATCCCAACATTATGACTCACAGTGGAGGAGATAGTGGTGTGTGCCCAGACCTACTAAACACATGTTTGGTGTGTTTGAGCCATCCCAACGTTATGACTCACAGTGGAGGAGATAGTGGTGTGTGCCCAGACCTACTAAACACATGTTTGTTGTGTGAGCCATCCCAACGTTATGACTCACAGTGGAGGAGATAGTGGTGTGTGCCCAGACCTACTAAACACATGTTTGGTGTGTTTGACCCATCCCAACGTTATGACTCACAGTGGAGGAGATAGTGGTGTGTGCCCAGACCTACTAAACACATGTTTGGTGTGTTTGACCCATCCCAACGTTATGACTCACAGTGGAGGAGATAGTGGTGTGTGCCCAGACCTACTAAACACATGTTTGGTGTGTTTGACCCATCCCAACGTTATGACTCACAGTGGAGGAGATAGTGGTGTGTGCCCAGACCTACTAAACACATGTTTGGTGTGTGTGAGCCATCCCAACGTTATGACTCACAGTGGAGGAGATAGTGGTGTGTGCCCAGACCTACTAAACACATGTTTGGTGTGTTTGAGCCATCCCAACGTTATGACTCACAGTGGAGGAGATAGTGGTGTGTGCCCAGACCTACTAAACACATGTTTGGTGTGTTTGACCCATCCCAACGTTATGACTCACAGTGGAGGAGATAGTGGTGTGTGCCCAGACCTACTAAACACATGTTTGGTGTGTTTGACCCATCCCAACGTTATGACTCACAGTGGAGGAGATATTGGTGTGTGCCCAGACCTACTAAACACATGTTTGGTGTGTTTGACCCATCCCAACGTTATGACTCACAGTGGAGGAGATAGTGGTGTGTGCCCAGACCTACTAAACACATGTTTGGTGTGTTTGACCCATCCCAACGTTATGACTCACAGTGGAGGAGATAGTGGTGTGTGCCCAGATCTACTAAACACATAAAGTCCTAAAAATATTAAAGACAATTAGTCTGAACAAGGCAACAAATAACACAGAGGAGCCATTATGGGAAGGCTGTAAAGGAGCTTTCAATTCTTTATGAAGAGTTCAAATCATTTTTCTCCCTGACAAAGATCAGCGAGGAGAAGCCCAGTGAGGCAGCAACACCATCAAGATAGTGGAAATTCACTTTACTGACAAGTTGAAGATTCTTGGAGAAGGTTCAAAGATGGAGAATAGATTAATTATAATTTTCAAGATTGAGAAATTGAAGTTTTTCTGTTGTGGGGCAAAAAGCTAATTTTAGAAAAAGGTTTCATATTAAATATAAAGACTAGGAGGAATCTTAGGAGAAAAAGAAAACATAAATAAACTTTTTTGTGGCATAATTAAGGAATTCATAAAAAAGAATAGGATCACCTCAATAATTAAGTTAAGGTTTAAGGGGGGGAGGTTTCAATTGATAAAGAAATTCAGTTTAAGAATGAGTTAATACAAGTTCTTTCAATAACAATAGATCTGTGATTTGCTCCACAAATTTCTGAACACTGCCTGTAGAATAGTCCAGGCCGGTTAAAATCTTGATTGATTAAGTCGGCCTGGAATTGCATCTGCTTTAATACCTAGAGATGGGACGGTTCAGGAATGAGTGACTTTGGCTGCAGTAATTACGACCAGAATTTTGGAAAGTTTTGGAAAGTTTTGTTAAGTGGGCAGCGCAACATCTGTGGTCATATGCCGGAGAGAGAGACAGGAGGGTAAGGAATTATAGGAGAAGGGAACAGACCCCAGGAGACGGGACACAACCCCCGATCAATACCTGGTACACTGCTGGGTGGACAGGGCGAGGGTATCGGAAAAGCAGGAAAAATTTTTCCACTCCGCCCGGGAATCAAACCCAGGCTCTCTCGGTTGAGAGCCGAGTGTGCTAACCACTGCACCACGAAGCCCCCGCCCGAATTTGGGTATTTATTGGGAGTACAGTCCGGTTATCTACATCTAACAGACAAAATCCTGAGGCTTCTAATTCGTTAAACGGAACTATGTATCAATCAAACTCTACCTGTAAAAAATCTGAGTATTCGTATCTTCATTGATGTCCGACTGTCTTAAGAGTTACTGAAGGGTTATTGACTTCATGGAGAAGATATTGGAGGGAAGGAAGACCAATATAAATCAGAATGAAAGCGGGGAGAGATGTTCAAATTACTACTTCAATAGCTGGATTTTCTAGTATAATGTAGCGGTTAATATTACAAAATACAGTTGTTGTTATGTAGCCTACAAATGTTACGTTTACTAGTACAATTACTAATATAATATGGTCGTGAAAGAAAGTTAATTGTTCTATGAGAGGAGAAACTATCTTGGATGTTTAATTAAGTATGCTGCTCATGTTGCCATACGTTGGTTCTAAAAGAAGAATTTTCTTCCTTATAGGAGCTTAACCCGTTAGCAGCGACGGGCCAAATTTGTGGCTTTACCGTGTAGCAGTGACGGGCCAAATTTGTGGCTTTACCGTGTAGCAGTGACGGGCCAAATTTGTGGCTTTACCGTGTAGCAGCGACGGGCCAAATTTGTGGCTTTACCGTGTAGCAGCGACGGGCCAAATTTGTGGCTTTACTGTGTAGCAGTGACGGCCAAATTTGTGGCTTTACCGTAGCAGTGACGGCCAAAATTGGGGCTTTACCGTGTAGCAATGACGGGCCAAATTTGTGGCTTTACTGTGTAGCAGTGACGGCCAAATTTGTGGCTTTACCGTGACAGTAGCCAAATTTGTGGCTTTACTGTGTAGTGGCTTTACCAATGACCAAATTTGTGGCTTTACTGTGTAGCAGTGACGGGCCAAATTTGTGGCTTTACTGTGTAGCAGTGACGGGCCAAATTTGTGGCTTTACTGTGTAGCAGTGACGGGCCAAATTTGTGGCTTTACTGTGTAGCAGTGACGGGCCAAATTTGTGGCTTTACCGTGTAGCAGTGACGGGCCAAATTTGTGGCTTTACTGTGTAGCAGTGACGGGCCAAATTTGTGGCTTTACAGTGTAGCAGTGACTGGCCAAATTTGTGGCTTTACCGTGTAGCAGTGACGGGCCAAATTTGTGGCTTTACCGTGTAGCAGTGACGGGCCAAATTTGTGGCTTTACCGTGTAGCAGTGACGGGCCAAATTTGTGCCATGATATAAACCCCCAAAATAGATGATACATAATGTGATCACAAATGCTTTGATATAAATTATGAAATGGTTTGTGTGAGGGGCGATTTTTCCTCATTTTTCTCACTTAGAGGGACCATTAAGAAACATGATCCCCGCTGCTACCGGGTTAAATGTCTATCTGCCATTTTTCAAGTTAGTACTAAGGGTAATTTCTATGTATGAATGATCTGCTGGGGGGTAAGCATGCTCTCATTCAGTTGAAGAGGGTAGGAAAGGAGAAAAACAACGGGGCGGTTAAGACACGAAACCTTCTCAAACAATTAGTAATAGGAATCCTAATGTGGCTACAAAAGAAATTCTTGAGCCTAGGGATGACACCATGTTTCAAGTTGCGTATGCGTCTGGGTAATCTACGGCATATAACAAAGAAACACTCCAGCATGCAAGGTGTGCTCCCACATGAGTGTCTGCGAGGGAGCCAATCAAGCACTGAACACAATCCATATCACGATACATGCCCTTGTGTGTCGGCCTGGATGTGGAGGCAGCCAACATTCTTTACAACAGTTTGTAATGAAATCAGGTTCATGATATAATGATAGTAATGTTAGTTTTTCAGACATTTTTGGACATACAATAATGCTATTTATCCTTATAATATGGCACTAGCCATTCCACACCCTAACTGCTTTAATGGAGGAAACAGAATCTTCCAGACAGTTGCATCACAGCCTATTGAATGATCAGTGAGGGTTAATTATTGTACATTATGTTATGTGTTGGTTGTTGGGTTTGTAACTCCATTCCATTCCATTGAGATTAGAGATGCTTGATCAAGTTGGCAGTCGGCCTCCATACCTGGGAGTAAAGCACTTCTTTGAGACGCTGTTTTGCCGGACCCTGACTGGTGGCAGCGGGAAGCAACGTAATGATGGACTCTGCGCCCACGCTCCGCCCGCAAGAGGTGCCCCTGACGCTAACCTTCGGCGACGACACCCCGGCAGCATTCTGGCCGTTTCACTACACCAGGGATGCCAACGTCTTGCGAGGGGTGAAAGTGTGGGATAAGCCGGACTACCGGGCTGTCACTACGTCAGCTGCGGGGACAGACGGCTGCATACGCAGAGCAACGAGTGCAGCTGAACGCAGAATGGGGGCCAACACACTGGACCGCCCGTCATCGACCGCTGACGCTATCGAAATCAGGATCCTGCACTTCGAGGAACAACAATTTGGAGAGGGGCCGAGCGACTTCATGACACAGCTACGACAGTTAGGCTGGACGGCATTCGAGACAGAGAAGCGAGGCTGCACATAATCAAAGAGAAGTGGATGGAAAATGACGAGACTGCAAAGAGTTACACGGCTGTAATGAAGAAAGCCGAGTCGGCTTTGTCCGCAAAGACTGCAACTTCAGCTACAGGCCAATCAGGAGACTTAGTGGGAGGTGGAATCCTTGCGCATACTACGGCCAGACAGCCATCGCTCGGTAAAGGACATATGCGAGCTACCGAGGCCGGTGGCAGCAACTCGTCAATCGAACCGACCCACTCCCAGCTCTAGAGTGTCGCCTTCTCCTCCAGCCAGCCGAGGAGCAGCCACACATCAGTTATAACAGGGCCGTGGCTGCTGCTACTCTTCCATAGAAGAGGCTATGTGAGAACCCTTCCTGGAAACCACCGGGCAGGATTTTTAATGACTCCCGCTATGCACGGCGGGCAGCGACACAGGGATCCTGGATTGCAAAATACGTCACTGGTAACCCAAAATTAGAAAAATATCTACTAAATCTGGGAAAAAATTTGATGAAATCATTTTTCAACTGATTTCAATAGCCAAGGGGATCAACATTTACTAAAAAAAAGATAGGGCATGTAGAGGTTGGGGAATTTTCTCTACAGGGGTCAAAGGTCAACGACCTTTCGTTAAAAGGTCCAAATTTCTATCTCGCAAATGAAACGTCATAAATGGCTGATCTTGGTAGTGTCAAAATGAACAGAATGGTGTCAAGGAAAGATCTGAAATGTAACCACTTACAAAAAAACAATATATGACCTCTGAAATTGAGGTCAAAATATTCAACACGCCAGAATTTGTTAAGAAGTTATCTTATCTCAGGAGAATATAATATTTCATGCAAAAAATAATGACCCTGTTTGAGTTCCCATGGCTGCTTAAAAAAAAAGTGAATAAGTGGTTTGGAAGGGATCAAAGGTCATTGAGCTTTCTATGTTTAATAAAGCAAAACCCAAACGCACAAATCTTGATTAGTAAAGATGAGGAACACATGTTGTAAATAAGGTGTTTCAATGTATGATAGTTCATTCTGAGATGAGGTCTCAAGGGTAACAGTCTGCATAAAGTTGCCGATCCTTGGCCGAACAATCTGTATCTGTTTGAGGTTGTGCACAAGCTGGATTGCTAGGTGATGACAGATGTGAGGAGGATGCAGGGAAACTTCAAAGCTTACATTGGAAGGGCTAGGAGAGTCTTGTTAATACAAATAGATGACTCTGCTTTATTGGAAGCATTGAATTTGGCAGGATGCTCTTAGCCTGGACATGGAAAACAGGATGGGGGATGGTTACTTCACCAGTGAAATGGAGGAAGCATCAAAGCCACAGCTGATAGCTATGTTCAGGGAAGGTTCATTGATGGTGCAGTACTAGTGTGTGATGGAAGGGACCCAAAGATCATGAACACATGCGTACAATGGCAGGCAGAACAATATCTCATAATTTGGGAGTCCCACCAGAACTGACTGTGTGATAGGGAACAATTTCTTGCCAGTGAGGAGAACAAAAAAGCATTTATCAAGACACAGCTGACACTGCACGAGGTGACACACTGGTCGTCAAGACAGCTACTGGACTTGTCAAAAGTGTGAGCACTCCTGTAGCTGTTGTTGTTGCCCAAGATTATTAATAGTTCTCGTGTACCACCGACCCGTCTACTGCACAAATCTGTTCCCACTCATGGATGGCCTGTAGGATATATCGTCAGTAGGAATTAGTGACCAAACTGATCTTTTGTTCAAGTATGCATGGTCAGGCAATGACACTGTACCCATGGACACACAAAGGAGACAATCTACAAATGAGATTTTCCAAGACATGTCACCAACACATACACGAACACTAATTCCTCCCACGATGAGCTAAAACATGCAGGTGTCAAAGCAATGCAGGTGTGGCGTGTGGAGATACTCCTTCAGAGAAAGCTCCTTTCCTCAAATTTCAGAAGCAAGCTGCAAGATTGATCCTGATAGGCTTCACCCTAATGTCTCGCCCCAGGGCCAGATGTCAGGCCAGGCCACACAACACACAAAATTTGAGGCAAACATTAAGAATGACTGCAAAGGTTTATGAAGCTAATTTTTGGTGTGTAAGGAGTTAGATTCTTGTTCATGATCCTCCAAAAATCTCAAAACTCTACAGTGACTATAAATGCTGAAAATCAACCCCTTGGAATGTCCCCTCCTATCACCTCAGAAGTGTAAACATTTGTGGAAAAGTGTGTGGCCGTCACTTAATGTCCCTCATGAGATGACCTGAGGGAAATGAATACTCTGAGGGGACAGCAGGAGTTGGAGCATGACCTTGGAATGGAAGAAGAAGACTTTAGCAGAATAGAGAGAGAAGGAACAATTGTAGAATGCAAATGAATCAGAGAAGAGGAAAAGGATTGAGAGAGGAGGAAGAAACAACAGAACAAAATTAACACTCACCAAATGATTCCTCTTCCACCTCCTCCTCCTCCTTGTCTTCTTCTGGCAGTACCTGCATATTAAGTGAGGGATTAATAAGCTGTATAAATATTGATACCTTATAAAACAATACATTCCTTTGACTGTTGCCTAAATTCAACACAATAATGTTACAGCTCTAAGCCTGGCCCCTCAGTCACTCCTTGATAACCCTGTTACCATACAACCCCCTTGGCAACCCTTAACAATCCTAGGCGGGACTTTACACACAAAACTCGCCTCACTTGGGGTCGTCCCTTCCTAACCCTGCACCTTGAAAATTAGCCACTTGACTGTGGATTTCCTACCAGAAGACCTCACCAACCTATAGGAATGGGGTGGGGTGTCTGTGGCTACAATTCAATGAAGAAAATTTGTAAAGTCCTGCAGCTTGGGAGGGGATATCCAGCACACCAATACCACATGGGAAACACTCCACTATCCACCACAGAGGCAGAGAAAGACCTGGGAGTGTATGTTACCAGTCTACCAGTGAAGGGATATCCAGCACACCAATACCACATGGGAAACACTCCACTATCCACCACAGAGGCAGAGAAAGACCTGGGAGTGTATGTCACCAGGCTACCAGTGAAGGGATATCCAGCACACCAATACCACATGGGAAACACTCCACTATCCACCACAGAGGCAGAGAAAGACATGGGAGTGTATGTTACCAGGCTACCAGTGAAGGGATATCCAGCACACCAATACCACATGGGAAACACTCCACTATCCACCACAGAGGCAGAGAAAGACCTGGGAGTGTATGTTACCAGGCTACCAGTGAGAGGATATCCAGCACACCAATACCACATGGGAAACACTCCACTATCCACCACAGAGGCAGAGAAAGACCTGGGAGTGTATGTTACCAGGCTACCAGTGAAGGGATATCCAGCACACCAATACCACATGGGAAACACTCCACTATCCACCACAGAGGCAGAGAAAGACCTGGGAGTGTATGTTACCAGGCTACCAGTGAAGGGATATCCAGCACACCAATACCACATGGGAAACACTCCACTATCCACCACAGAGAAAGACCTGGGAGTGTATGTTACCAGGCTACCAGTGAAGGGATATCCAGCACACCAATACCACATGGGAAACACTCCACTATCCACCACAGAGGCAGAGAAAGACATGGGAGTGTATGTTACCAGGCTACCAGTGAAGGGATATCCAGCACACCAATACCACATGGGAAACACTCCACTATCCACCACAGAGAGAAAGACCTGGGAGTGTATGTTACCAGGCTACCAGTGAAGGGATATCCAGCACACCAATACCACATGGGAAACACTCCACTATCCACCACAGAGGCAGAGAAAGACCTGGGAGTGTATGTTACCAGGCTACCAGTGAAAGGATATCCAGCACACCAATACCACATGGGAAACACTCCACTATCCACCACAGAGGCAGAGAAAGACATGGGAGTATATGTTATCAGGCTACCAGTGAAGGGATATCCAGCACACCAATACCACATGGGAAACACTCCACTATCCACCACAGAGGCAGAGAAAGACATGGGAGTGTATGTTACCAGGCTACCAGTGAAGGGATATCCAGCACACCAATACCACATGGGAAACACTCCACTATCCACCACAGAGGCAGAGAAAGACATGGGAGTATATGTTATCAGGCTACCAGTGAAGGGATATCCAGCACACCAATACCACATGGGAAACACTCCACTATCCACCACAGAGGCAGAGAAAGACCTGGGAGTGTATGTTACCAGGCTACCAGTGAAGGGATATCCAGCACACCAATACCACATGGGAAACACTCCACTATCCACCACAGAGGCAGAGAAAGACATGGGAGTATATGTTATCAGGCTACCAGTGAAGGGATATCCAGCACACCAATACCACATGGGAAACACTCCACTATCCACCACAGAGGCAGAGAAAGACCTTGGAGTGTATGTTACCAGGCTACCAGTGAAGGGATATCCAGCACACCAATACCACATGGGAAACACTCCACTATCCACCACAGAGGCAGAGAAAGACATGGGAGTATATGTTATCAGGCTACCAGTGAAGGGATATCCAGCACACCAATACCACATGGGAAACACTCCACTATCCACCACAGAGGCAGAGAAAGACATGGGAGTATATGTTACCAGGCTACCAGTGAAGGGATATCCAGCACACCAATACCACATGGGAAACACTCCACTATCCACCACAGAGGCAGAGAAAGACATGGGAGTATATGTTATCAGGCTACCAGTGAAGGGATATCCAGCACACCAATACCACATGGGAAACACTCCACTATCCACCACAGAGGCAGAGAAAGACCTGGGACTATATGTAACCAGGCTACCAGTGAAGGGATATCCAGCACACCAATACCACATGGGAAACACTCCACTATCCACCACAGAGGCAGAGAAAGACATGGGAGTATATGTTATCAGGCTACCAGTGAAGGGATATCCAGCACACCAATACCACATGGGAAACACTCCACTATCCACCACAGAGGCAGAGAAAGACCTGGGAGTGTATGTTATCAGGCTACCAGTGAAGGGATATCCAGCACACCAATACCACATGGGAAACACTCCACTATCCACCACAGAGAAAGACCTGGGAGTGTATGTTATCAGGCTACCAGTGAAGGGATATCCAGCACACCAATACCACATGGGAAACACTCCACTATCCACCACAGAGAAAGACCTGGGAGTATATGTTATCAGGCTACCAGTGAAAGCCAAATTCGTTCCAATCGCAGTGGACGGGTTAAAATGTGCCGATACCACCGATACCAATACATCGGTACATCCCTACTGGAGACAGTGTGTGGAGGAAGACATGAGAAGGATGAACAACTGGGAGAGAGTATGTGATCATCAAGAGTGGGAGACCTGGGTCGGTATCATAAGACATTTTGGCTTCTCATATCAGCTATTTCTAAAGGTCAAAGAGTGGGTCAATCAGGTTCCAATGAGTGTTTCCTTAGGTTCACGGTACAGAAGAAGAATCAAACTACCACCAGGGCCATAAAACTAATCCTGCTCAAAACTCCAACGAATGCCTTGTCAAATATGTGAACTTGGGCGACGGAATGTTTAGCTATACGGCCCCTAGTCACCTAGCAACTACCTGACTGACTCACCGGGTGGGCGGGCTGGGCCGTGCTCTCCACCTGGCACAGGATGAGGATGGAGGAGGTGGCCAGGTTGATGTCAATCCAAACCCTCGGGTAACTCACACTCTGTGGGCCGCAGGAAGAAAAGGATGATCAGTAGGCATTGAAAAAAATATATCAAAATTGTGAAAACTTTTTATTTTTTATTTTTACAGCAAAGGGAGGCAGCTCAAAGGCAATAAGGGGGGGGAGAGAGAGAGAGAGAGAGAGAGAGAGAGAGAGAGAGAGAGAGAGAAGTTTTGTTTAGTGAACGCAACATCTGTGGTCATATGCCGGAGAGAGACAGGAGGGGAAGGAATTATAGAAGGGAACAGACCCCAGGAGACGGGACACAACCCCCGATTAATACCTGGTACACTGCTGGGTGGACAGGGGCTATGTAGGGTATTGGAAAAGCCGCCCAAATTTTTCCACTCTGCTCGGGAATTGAACCCGAGCCGAGTGAGTGAATCAGTGCACCACGAAGACCCCATAAAAAAATAAATAATAAATAAATAAATAAAAATCATTAACATTCGTAGTAATAACAGCAGCAGCAGCATACCTTAGGCTTGCACAGCTTGAGGTTCCCAATGTGCATAGTGTAGCAGGGCACGGCGAACACCTGTCGACTGCCCCCAAGCGTGCTGTTGTAGGCCTTCAGGGAGTGTCGGCAGTGCTGGAAGGGGGGCAAACAGGTCACTCACTATACATACACACACACACACACAAAAAAAAAAATAATTAACCCGGTAGCAGCTGGGATCATGTTTCTTAATGGTCCCTCTAAGCGAGAAAGTGAGAAAAAATCACCCCTCACACAAACCATTTCATATTATATATCAAAGCATTTGTGATCAGATTATGTGTCATCTTTTTGGGGGGTTTATATCATGGCACAAATTTGTCCATTCGCTGCAACACGGTAAAGTCACAAATTAGGCCCGTCGCTGCTACACGGTAAAGCCACAAATTTGGCCCGTCGCTGCTACACGGTAAAGCCACAAATTTGGCCCGTCGCTGCTACACGGTAAAGCCACAAATTTGGCCCGTCGCTGCTACACGGTAAAGCCACAAATTAGGCCCGTCGCTGCTACACGGTAAAGCCTCAAATTTGGCCCGTCGCTGCTACACGGTAAAGACACAAATTTGGCCCGTCGCTGCTACACGGTAAAGCCTCAAATTTGGCCCGTCGCTGCTACACGGTAAAGACACAAATTTGGCCCGTCGCTGCTACACGGTAAAGCCTCAAATTTGGCCCGTCGCTGCTACACGGTAAAGACACAAATTTGGCCCATCGCTGCTACACGGTAAAGCCACAAATTTGGCCCATCGCTGCTACACGGTAAAGCCACAAATTTGGCCCGTCGCTGCTACACGGTAAAGCCACAAATTTGGCCCGTCGCTGCTACACGGTAAAGCCACAAATTTGGCCCATCGCTGCTACACAGTAAAGCCACAAATTTGGCCCATCGCTGCTACACGGTAAAGCCACAAATTTGGCCCGTCGCTGCTACACAGTAAAGCCACAAATTTGGCCCATCGCTGCTACACAGTAAAGCCACAAATTTGGCCCATCGCTGCTGCACGGTTAAATCACAACAAAATAAAGTCACTATACTCTAACTTGAGCTCTGTGGCTTGGGCCGGGCAAACCTCCATTGTTGACAGATCTAGCGATGACCTGCACATGGCAATCTGTCTCACTGTTATTCTGTGCGTTATCTATTTGTGGAATATACACATAGTCAAAATACGACTGCATGGTGTTATGAATGGCTTGGGATTACAGGGAAAGACAACGACTGAGTCACGCCCAGTCCTGACCGAGGTCAGACGTGGGTCATGGCGCTCCGCATGGAGTAGCCCGGGGCCAGCCTGTTGGCCTCTCCCCTTCCCCTCCAGCCCCCTCTCCCCTTTCATCAAGAAACCTACTTCCAGAATCACTACATAGCAAGTTAATTTTTTTGTGACTAAGTGAAATCATGGTGACAGTCTGACAGACAGTGAGTGGAGTGCGTGTGTGGTATCGGGATCGCCGAGTGTGTCGCCGCCGCGGCCTTCCATCAGGCCCCTGCCGACTCCCTGAGGTCTCCCCAGGCCCGCCCATCCTGCTGTTGAAGTCTGGTCAGGTGCAGTGCAGTGGAGGACTCGTCACTCAGGTGGGGGCAATGAGCAGGCTGCTCACCACCGAGGCTGTGCAGTCTGTTCCCAGGCACAGCAGCGAGTCTTCACATCTGTCTCGCCACCTGTGTTGGATTAGCACTCCACCGCTAAGCCCCTTTCTGAGTGACCGTCGATACCGCCTCTACCTGCTCCCTGGCCACCTGCTGCTACCTGACCCAGCATTGTGACCTGGGGATGACCTCGGATTAACACCTACTCGTCTTCCAGAGGAGGATTACCTTCCCGCCTCATTGCTCTACCACACTGCACTCCTCCACCTCTTCGCTCCTCAAGCATCATCACTACTTTCCCTCCGTTAATGTAAATCACAAACCCCCACACCCCTTTCATATTGTATTTTTCTTTAGGGTTGCACTGTATATTAATATGTATGTACATTTTTAGCTTAACGGCTGCAATTTCCTGAATAAACCGATTATTATTATTATTATTATTATTATTATTATAAGTTAAAATCGATAGACTATTGTAAAGAAACTTGAAATAAATCTTTTTGCCATTAACCAAGGCCATCTAGAGGGGGAGGCCTCTTCACGGGGGGGGGGGAAGTAGGCCGTGACGTAGGCCAAGTAGTGCCAGGTAGTGTCGGGTCAGCTGCGGCCAGGAGAGGTCACGCTCTCTGTTTTGTGCATTATTGACTCTGAAAACAGTGAAAAACTTGTTAACATTGTTTGTGCCTCTTACCCAGATAACAATACTGCCATACAAGTGCTGTGTGCCTTACTGGGAGGGAATCTTCAAAACTGGACCCAGAGTGATGGTGTTTTCCTTCCCACAAGACGAGGAGGCGTGCGCTGCGTGCCACAAACAAGCGAGTTAAGCAGCTGCTGCATGATAACATGTTCAGCACAGTGAGACAGTCAGTACAGTCAGCAGGCACAAAACCCATTACGGCTGTATTAAATGATGAGGGTTTGTCAGGCATTATAACAGCCAATAATATAGTTCATAAAATAGCCTGTGTTACACATGTATATAGATGAATATTGGTGATGTGAATACATGAATATGATGCGTTATGAGAGGAATGTGACTGTGATATGATTATGTATATGGTGTGACTAATCACTGATGCATACAGTATGAACATGATGTGGTTCTTTACATATGCTGGGCATAATATGTGTGTGTGAAAAAAGAATAACATGATATAATTATATGAATATAAACATTAAACATGGATATCAATATACTAGATGCAATACATATCAATATATGATATGAATAAAATATGCTTATATGAGATGAAGGAAAAATGCATATGAATATATATATATATATATATATATATATATATATATATATATATATATATATATATATATATATATCTATATATATATATATATATATATATATATATATATAAGTGCTTTTGTGAGGGTGATTTTTGTCATTTTTCTGGCTTAGAGGGACCATTAACCCGTACAGTGTTTAGTACGTTCACACGCTCAAAAAACTATCGATACACATTCAGCACGATACAAACTGACACCAAGGATGAAGCCATTGAGAACAGGCAATTCAAAACGCCCGCGCCAAATTCCTTATTCGTCAACTTAAAAAGCGTGCAAAGTTCCTACTTTTTATTAGGCAATGAGGCAGCACAAGAGAGTAGATTTAAACAACCTGTAGAAGTCCATCCAACTCTGTTTAGAATTTATCTTTCTTAGCAGCAATGCTATTACCATTGCAATTTGTTGTTTTTTTCTTCAGATGTCCACAACTTGTTCATGAAAGGAAAGACACGTTCAGTGGAAGCATTAGTGCCAGGATGGCACATCATGGACTCAACTATATCTGACATGCGTTGATGGCTGTTTTTGTCTTTGATATGGGAGAATACTTCTACCCACCGCTGTTACGTATATCACATGAGCATTACTGTTTAATAATTTGTGAATAAAAAGCTTAAACAAGTGTCACTCAAATCACTCCGTTAATATTATGGTGATATCTGGTGTCTCAGTGTCTCCCTTCCTCTCTATCCCTCCCTTACAGGGGCCCTGTCCTGCTCCCCCAGCAGAGCTGAGGTGATGGGGGTGACAGCACCCTTACCAACCCTACCGAGATTACCGGGTTGCTCGCTGTGACGTTCTTTGGACCCCACGGTAACGATAGTTTTTTGAGTGTGTACATATACGCACCTCTTAGGGAAGTGTTTAGTACATATATATACGCAAGCTCTTTTGAGGGCTTATATTCCCTTTATTTTTGTTTTTTTGTAGGTAACATTGTTCATTGACAGCAAAGAGCAATAACTTGACAAGTCTTGGTATTTTTAAATGGACGTTAAAGGCCTTTCTGTACATTTGTCTGCATTCCAACAAAAATCATTATACAAGAAGGTAAGTTACTTCCTTCTAGGTAATTACTCCTTGGTTCTATAATCAGTAAGGCATGTGGAATTGTAAATTATGGCTCAGAGTAATCGGAACTGAAAACTTATCGTCGGAAGCTTCTTAGTGTTTTGTTGAGCTTTGTGAACTACAGCTGTGGTACACACGGCCTTGAAGTGTTGTCTGATCCAATCATTCTCTTGTACTTACAATTATTGTTTATTTTTTAGGTTTTTGTGATGTAAAGAAGTACTAATACATTACTCACACTTTGGGGCAGTGAGAAGTGTTTATAATGGAAAGAATATTGGCTCGAAAAAATGTAAAGACAAATTTCTCTTTCCTGGTATGACATTGTTAGCTCTGAGACACACACACACACACACACACACACACACACACACACACACACACACACACACAAAAAAAAATATATATATATATATATATATATATATATATATATATATATATATATATATATATATATATATATATATATATATATATATATATATATATATGAAATAATTTGTAATTTTTTGTACATTTTTAGGGTCAAATAAAAAAACAGGAAAAAGTTCCCCCTGGCATGAGCCTATAAAAGAGCACACTGTACGGGTTAATATATTTCCTTCAAGCTTTTTTTTCTTTCCTGTTCTTTTATTAGGTATTTTTCCCTTAATGTTCTCTCTCCCTCTTTGCCTTCTTAGTACAATTCCCTTCCCAAGCTTTATTCTCCTCCCTTGGTCTTTTCAGTGCCAGGATCCGTGACACTATCCATGGCACTCCTAACCTTGCCCTGCCTTCCCTGTCCCTGGCCTTCCTCTGCTACTATTTAACATTGCTCCAGCAGCAGCACCTTCTCACTTGCTTAGACGTCACTGTTCTATGCATTTTGAACTGCATATTATGTGCGCTGCAAACTGCTAGCAAGGCCGCTGCTGATTTTTGAAGGGTTAGCGAGTTCCTTGCAGCCGCCTCGGGGTGCAATGAGGGGTGTTGGGAGGGGGCTACGTCAAGTTGGGTTGGGGGAGTTAGATTTACTCGACACGCAGCGGAGGATGTGAGGAGGATTCCAACCCTGGCCCTGGCAGTCGTGGCCAGCCAGGCCTTCTAACCACTGCTCCACTGCTCCATATTAGATCACGTGGGTGTTGATGCTGGTAGGCTAACACTGTGATACTCATGCCATACCATTCTTTCATTGACACAGGCTTTACATAAATGAGACAACACAGGCATTTGAAAAGACATTATTATTATTATTATTACTATTATTATTATTATGGAATATATGAAAAATGGAAGGAATAGTGCAAGAGAGAGAGAGAGAGAGAGAGAGAGAGAGAGAGAGAGAGAGAGAGAGAGAGAGAGTTATGTATACGACTTTAATAATCTTAAGCAAGTGAATTCCTCCTCGTACCTCATGTCCTCCTCCTCCTCCTCCTCTTTTCTGTATTGTATGTCTTAACGAAGCAGAACTTACTTCATGCTTCTTAAACTTGAGGAGGAGAGAAGGAGGAGGAAGCAAGTCTCGTAAGATAATATAATACTTTTCTCTCTCTCTCTCTCTCTCTCTCTCTCTCTCTCTCTCTCTCTCTCTCTCTCTCTCTCTCTCTATTTCATTCCCTTTACTCTTCCTTTCATTCCCTTTAATTTTACTAGTGTGTGTGTGTGTGTGTGTGTGTGTGTGTGTGTGTGTGTGTGTGTGTGTGTGTGTGGGCAGGGAAGGGAGGGTAGGAGAGCCACAAAGTTACCTACACAGTTTTCAGACCATTGCGTAGAGTCGAGTCAGTCAGTCAGTCAGTCAGCAAATCAGTCAGTCAGTCAGTCAGTTATTCTTTGTCACCCAGTCCGTCAGTCAGTCAACCCATCAGTCAGTCAGTCAGTTACCCGGTCAGTCAGTCAGTCAGTCAGTTATTCTTTGTCACCCAGTCCGTCAGTCAGTCAACCCATCAGTCAGTCAGTCAGTTACCCGGTCAGTCAGTCAGTCAGTCAGTTACCCGGTCAGTCAGTCAGTCAACCCATCAGTCAGTCAGTCAGTTACCCGGTCAGTCAGTCAGTCAACCCATCAGTCAGTCAGTCAGTCAGCCACTCAGTCAGTCAGTCAGTTACCCGGTCAGTCAGTCAGTCAACCCATCAGTCAGTCAGTCAGTTACCCGGTCAGTCAGTCAGTCAGCCACTCAGTCAATGTTCCCACGCCTCACCTCACAGCCTCCTCGTCCTTCAAATGGAAAGCCGAGGCTGGACCATTTTCGCGACATAATTCTGCCCCATAGTCTCCAACATTTTGGAGCTCACACACCCACACTCTGTAAGGCTTCCGGAGAGGCTGTTGTGGGTGTTGGCATCGATAGTACCATTAGCCCAGTGATAGATTGACCAGGCTTCTGTACCTTGAATGTGAACAATACTTATTTGAACCCGACTTGTGGCCTTTGGGAATAGGTGTTTTGAGGCGAAAGAATGTGGGAATATTTGAACTGACATGCCGAGACAATATCACCACCTAGATAAACAAAACAGATATGACTAATAGATGCAATAATAGACACTGAAAAGTAAATGAGAAAGTGAAGTAATAGAAAAAATGGCCATATATAAAGTGATAAAATAGACTTGAAATGCATTACTAGATAGAAGAAACATAATTGCTTTCTAAATAAATACAAAAAAACGCGTAAAATGAAAAAAAAAGTCTCGATCCTCCCTTCTAGAAAGCGTTGAAGTCATAGGAAAGGACAAAACAGACAAAGCTAATGCAGAGTTGACTAGAGAAAGGGATGAAAGAGTACAGATAGTGGTTGACTCTTGCATCAGGAATTCGGACAGCATAAGGAGGAGGTAGAGTAGAAAGTGTGTGGGAGTGTTGTTTGCAAAAGTTTGTGTTTTTTCCTAGAGTTTGTTCATGTCTTGTTTTTTTAGTAATATTTTGTTCTCAGTGTGTGTGTGTGTGTGTGTGTGTGTGTGTGTGCGCGCAGGTCTGGGCGTGAGAGAGACTTAGGAGTCCTAGTGAGCGCTGACCTCCGTCCTAGGGCTCAATGCATTCAGGCTAAAAATCGGGCAAACAGAGTACTTGGTTTCATCTCAAGGAGCGTGAGCAATAGGAGCGCTGAAGTCATCCTCAAACTTTACTTAGCACTAGTTAGACCTCATCTCGATTATGATGTTCAGTTCTGGTCCCCCTACTATAGAATGGATATCAAGATGTTAGAATCTGTACAGACGAGGATGACAAAGGTGATTCAGGGGGTGAGAAACTTGCCTTATGAAGACCGGCTGAAGCATTTAAATCTACACTCGCTAGAAAGGCGAAGGTTGCGAGGAGACTTGATCGAAGTCTATAAATGGATGAAGGGATTTAATAAAGGGGATGTCAATAAAATTTTGAGAGTGAGAGAGCCAGGTCGGACGCGTGGCAATGGTTTTAAGTTAGACAAATTCAGATTCAACAAAGACATAGACAAGAATTGGTTCACCAGTAGAGTGGTGGATGAATGGAACAGGCTTGGGAGCCATGTTGTGGGTGCCAATACCGTAGATACATTCAAGAAGAGGTTAGATAAAGCCATGGATGGTGAGGTAAGGTGGAGTGGAGTGTACAGGAGCTGCCTTGTATAGGCCAACCGGTCTCTTGCAGACTCCTTATGTTCTTATGTTCTCTCCAACCCTTTCCTCCCTTCCTTCCTTGCTCACTTTCCTCCCTCCCTCCCTCCTTTCCTCGCTCATTTCCTTCCCTTTCTCTGAACTTTGGGAGAAAAGTTGTCCCTTCTGATGTGGAACACCTTAGATAGATAAGCTTTATGACAAGATCACAAGAAAACATGGATATAAATTTGAGAGTGAGATTTACGGGAAGACACAGAGGGGAGAAAACAGAGTGAGAGAAATAATGGATCAATGTAATGTACTTTAGCCTTAAATTTCTTTCAGTAGTGCAAGAAGTTAGTCAGAATCTTGGGAAACAGTAACAAAAGCTTCGTGGCTATTTATATGCATTGCTCAGGTCTTAGTAAGCTTGGTGTTGTAGGTAAGAACTGTAGCCTTAAGTTTCTGTCATGCTGCAAAGGCTTTTCTCTATAAGATGGAATTGTAGTTTATTTTAGTATGCATTTTCAAAGTCAAAAAACATTCAAAAAACCCTCACACCTTATATAAACCCCAAACATGCCAATTTGTACTGATAATATGACATGCAGCAGCAGCTTAAGTATTGGTCATTCCAGCAAACTGAGGCGGCCTTTTAAATGCCTGTAGTTCACCTCATCACAAAGCTTTGTAAGGGCAACTAAAAGGTATTTCAATAATTTAGTGCACGTAAATCCGCTCATCATCTCTGGGCCTGTGTTAGGTTTGAACACTGGGATATGGGCCGATAGGAAGGCCAGAATTGCCTCAGTTTACCTTCCCCAGGTACAAGTGTTCATCAACCATCTACACAGGAAGGATGAACAGCTGTGTGAGGCCTTCTAGCCACTGCTACATATTAGATCACGTGGGTGTTGATGCTGGTAGGCTAACACTGTGATACTCATGCCATACCATTCTTTCATTGACGCAGGCTTTACATAAATGAGACAACACAGGCATTTGAAAAGACATAGAGTATGATCTGTTTGGTACAAGTCCCTCTCTCCTGAGCTTGTCTATGTAGGCTATTACAAAAGAAAACTGCCAGCTCTGGGATTTATATGAGGTGTGAGGGTTGGGGAAAAAAAATCACTACAATCGTCCCTCAAATAGTACAGTTTCCAATAGTTTGGTTTCAGTTTTATATGGATTGTCATGGAAGATCTTTTAGGATTTTAAAATTTCCGGCTCCTTAAAAATCTTCTTAGAAAATCCACATAAAACCAAATCCGAACTATTGGAAACTGTGCTATTTGAGGGACGACTGTATTACTAAGGAAAGAAAAATAGCTTGAATACTTATGACATAATGACAAAGTAGCCTATCAGTGTGCCACTCCCCCGCCCATGGGAAGGAAGGGAAAGAATGGAGCTATGGGAGATGACCTGTTTTTCCTTCTGCTCTCACTCCCTCCTCCCGCCATAGTCCGACAGGTGTCTGTTCTTCCTATGTATTCCTATGTATACTCCCCTTTCCCTCCTCTGCTTTAATAATGAAATAGCTGCCTCCAGCCCAGTGTCACTCCCTCCTCCTGCCATAGTCCGACAGGTGTCTGTTCTTCCTATGTATTCCTATGTATACTCCCCTTTCTTTCCTCCCTTCCCTCCTCTGCTTTAATAATGAAATATCTGTCTCTAGGCCACCAGCCCTAATCAGGCCATACCTGCGGCAAACAAGGTGTCAAGGGTGTGTGTGCTGTGGAGGTATAGTTGGTGGAGTGGACATGATGCCATTCACTGCCTTGACATCAACCTGTCATTCTCGTGCCGTCAAAACCTGGTGGTTACCCGGGTGAGAGGTCATGCTTCAAGCCGTGTCTTATCCATTGTGACGGTGTTGTTTACTGATAGCTACGCTGGAACATTTCCACACATTAAGCCTCCATGGTGGGAGCTAACAGGATGGAGAGAAAAAAAGAAACACCAATAGAAAGGAAATTAATGCAGGAATAAGAGAAAAATTAGTTAACACTCAGCACTCTATCCCTCCTCATCTCCTTCAGGTCCTAGTGTCTGGAAATCAGGTTTGGTGTTAACTGTGTGAACATTACCACACTTTGATATATATATCATTATAAATTGGGTGCTACTTCAGCGTGCAGTCTGGCCCAGTATCACAAGTCTGCAAAATGACCTGACCTGTCTCCCGAAACCTAGCTCATGTGTCGCCCCAATAGAAAAGAAGAGAAAGAAAAAAAAAAAAAAAAAGACCAATGGAAAACAAAAAAACACAAGATAAATTAATAAAAAAATAAACAAAAACATTCTCCATGAAATCAAATGGGTCAATGACTTGACTCTTGAGGCAGTCACTGTAAACAGAGTGAATCATTGCATCAAATATCTTAACGCAATGAGACTCACTTGCTCTAAACGCAGCCTCCTAAATTTAAGTAAATAAATGAGAGAGAGAGAGAGAGAGAGAGAGAGAGAGAGAGAGAGAGAGAGAGAGAGAGAGAGGGAAGGAAGGAACGAAAGGAAGGAAGGAAGAGGGTTGGAAGGAAGGAAGGAAAGGGAAGGAAGGAGGGATGGGATGGGAAAGGCGTGGAAGAGAGGGTTAAGGAAGGGAAGGAAAGTGAAGGGAAGGGATGGGAAGGGAAGGGAGGGGATGGGGAGGGGATGTGAAGGGAAGGGATGGAAAGGGGAGAGAAGGGACAGGAAGGGATGGAAAGGGGAGAGAAGGGACAGGAAGGGATGGGATGGGAAAGGAAGGGATGGGCTGGGAAGGGAAGGGAAGAGAAGGGATGGGAAGGGATGGGATGGGGAGGGAAAGGAAGGGATGGGAAGGGAAAGGAAGGGATGGGAAGGGATGGGAAGGGATGGGCTGGGAAGGGAAGGGAAGAGAAGGGATGGGAAGGGATAGGAAGGGAAGGGATGGGATGGGAAGGGAAGGGATGGGAAGAGAGGGTTAAGGAAGGGAAGGAAAGGTTAGGGAAAGGAAGGGATGAGAAGGGAAAGGAAGGGATGGGAAGGGAAGGGAAGGGATGGGAATGGATGGGATGGGAATGGAAGGGAAGGGAAGGGAAGGGAAGGGAAGGGAAGGGAAGGGAAGG
This sequence comes from Eriocheir sinensis, assembly GCF_024679095.1. Taxonomy (NCBI): domain Eukaryota; kingdom Metazoa; phylum Arthropoda; class Malacostraca; order Decapoda; family Varunidae; genus Eriocheir; species Eriocheir sinensis. The sequence continues at coordinate 58,469 of NW_026110790.1, forward strand.
GAAGGGAAGGGAAGGGATGGTGTAGCCGCTGTTCGGCTCAGCAAAAGATAGACTAATGTGGTAGATATGTATGTAGGCATTATCGGATTATATGAATTTATGAATTATGTCGGGATGGTCGAGCGAAGGGGTGGTGTGAGGCGGTAGTGTGGGGTGGTGTGAGGCGGTAGTGTGGGGTGGTGTGGGGCGGTAGTGTGGGGTGGTGTGGGGCGGTAGTGTGGGGTGGTGTGGGGGGGGAGTGTGTGGTGGTGTGGGGCGGGAGGGTGGTGTGGGGTGGTGTGGGGTGGTTGTGTGGGGTGGTGTGGGGGGGTTGTGGGGGGGGGGGGGGGGGGGTTGTGTGGGGTGGTGTGTGGGGGTTGTGTGGGGTGGTGTGGGGCGGTAGTGTGGGGTGGTGTGAGGCGGTAGTGTGGGGTGGTGTGGGGCGGTAGTGTGGGGTGGTGTGAGGCGGTAGTGTGGGGTGGTGTGGGGCGGTGGTGTGGGGTGGTGTGGGGCGGTGGTGTGGGGTGGTGTGGGGTGGTGTGGGGTGGTGTGGGGCGGTGGTGTGGGGTGGTGTGGGGCGGTGAGTGGTGGTGTGGGTGTGGTGTGGGGTGGTGTGGGGTGGTGTGGGAGGGTGGGGGTGGTGTGGTGTGGTGGTGTGGGGTGGTGGGGCGGTGGTGTGGGGTGTGGTGTGGGGTGGTGGTGTGGGGTGGTGTGGGGTGGTGTGGGGTGGTGTGTGGTGGTGTGGGGTGGTGTCCCAGATGTTCACGGGAAAAGTGTCGAGACAGCGGCGAGATGACTGAAATGCTGACTCTGGACGCCTGCTGGAGGCCCTCAACTCCTAGGAAAGCCTTGCCAAATGTGTGTTTCCTTAGGTTCAAAGTACAGAGGAAGGGTCACACTACCACCAGGGTCACAAAACTACCCCTGGAAATGCCCACAACTCCTAGGAAAGCCTTGTCAAGTGTGTGTTTCCTTAGGTTCACGGTACAGAGGAAGGGTCACAAAGCTACCCCTGGAAATGCCCACAACTCCTAGGAAAGCCTTGCCAAATATGTGTTTCCTTAGGTTCACGGTACAGAGGAAGGGTCACAAAGCTACCCCTGGAAATGCCCACAACTCCTAGGAAAGCCTTGTCAAGTGTGTGTTTCCTTAGGTTCACGGTACAGAGGGTCACAAAACTACCCCTGGAAATGCACACAACTCCTAGGAAAGCCTTGTCAAGTGTGTGTTTCCTTAGGTTCACGGTACAGAGGGTCACAAAACTACCCCTGGAAATGCCCACAGCTCCTAGGAAAGCCTTGGCAAATGTGTGTTTCCTTAGGTTCACGGTACAGAGGAAGGGTCATAAAACTACCCCTGGAAATGCCCACAACTCCTAGGAAAGTCTTGGCAAATTATGCTTGCATCTCAAAATTATCAAATAATCTATGTTTCTTTATGTGCACCATTTAATTCTGCATGTTTTTACATATAATACATGATGATTATGTTGAGTTTATGGCTGAAAACTTGTTATAAACAGAAGCAACATTTGAAATTTGGTGCGCGTGGCCAGCCCGGATATGGCGCCGTTTTGGCCTGGCCGTAGTAAAGGGGTTGAGCCTGTGGTGTCTTGTTGGTCAGGCATAAATAAACCAAAAATTGAAAATGGGCAGCTCCTTAGTGCCTCCCTTGAGTGAGAAAGTGCCGGGCCAGCCCCTGCTACTTACTGTGGAATGCTTCTTCATATAAAAATCACGGATCAAACAACAGATAAACATGGACGCTCTTCACATACACAGACAAGCACACAGACTTACACTTATGTACAAGATCACAAACACTCACATTGACACTGACCCACAAACATACCTACACAAGGCAAACAGTCAACGTACTCGTAACACACACATCCATAAATACCAAACATATCACACCGACGCATACAAGCACTCATACTTTCCACGCACCATACACCACTGGAACAGCCTCCCTCAACAGATTTTAGACTGCGATACAATAGACTCATTCAAAAAACAAATACACACTCACTTGTCACCACAACACACCAACACTAACAATTACACTTGATTCACTTCCCTCACCTGCACACTCGGCTCCCCCGTCCCCCCGACAGTCAACATATATGCGTGTTATGCACCATACAGGTGCCCTGCGCATTATTATCCAGATCCAGATCCAGATAAAAATCATGTGATAAAAATGGTGCAGCTATAAACACTGAACCATAAGTACGAGTGGCTGTTAAACCCAGACGGGCTAGGCACGGGTCATATAGGATGACTGGCAGGAACCAACACTGTGAGCCACATATTTGTAACAGGTTCACAGCATGGTGTGGTGAATGCTTATGTTGCCTTCCCATGACTGAGCCTTGGGGAGCTTGGCCATTTCCAGGGGGAGTTTTATGACCCTTCTGCCCGGGCTGCCTCTGTACAGTCAATGTGAAAAAAAGACTCATTACAAACCCAATTATCTCCTTTGTTTGACTTTGAAAAGAGTTTGCATTAAGAGTCTACTGATACAGCAAGCTTACTATGAGGGGCCTTGAGCCAGGCAGCGCTTTTGGCAAATATCTTGTAAAGAAACAGCTTGAGCACGACCCTGGCACCATTGTGAAGGATTAGGGCACTCATTTGGGGGATAGTTTTGGGGACACATTAATGGAAACAACATTAATTGAAATGGGGAAATTTGTTTGGGTTTATGATCTTTTGCTTTGGGAACTAAATTCAGGAACAAATTAATCTCATACACACACACACACAAAAAAAAGGGTCCAGAACTGGAGGAAGTGACATATGAAAAGAGACTAAAGGAAATGGACTTAGCAACACTAGAACAAAGAGGAGACCTATTACAAATATATAGACTATTGAGTAAAATGGAAGAAGTAGATAACGAGAAATTGCTACTAAGAGAGGAACCTTCCAGCAGGAATACTAGAGGACATAGTAAAAAGTTGAGGAAGGGAAGATGCTCAAGAGACATAAAGAAATATAGCTTCCCACAAAGAAATATAGAGCTTTGGAACAGACTAAGTGAAGAAATAGTATCGGCAAAGAGTGTGCAGCGGAAAGTTGGATAATTATAGATACGGAGACGGGACCACACCAGCGTAAGCCCAGGCCTGTAAAATTACAACTAGGTAAATACACACACACACACTCACAGACTCAAACATATACTCATATTCATAGTGTGTGTGTGTGTGTGTGTGTGTGTGTGTGTGTAATGAGGTATTTGTTATGTATTTTTTTGTTTCCATGTCCTTAGGTAAGCTGCTGGGGTAGTCCTCGGTGGAAGAAAGTGTAAGCCATCAGCAGGGGACAGCTGCTGGACACACAGGAGGAACTGACACACCAGGAGGGACACAACACATACAAGAAAAAAGACAACAACAACAACAACAACAACAACAACAAGCAGGAGGAGGAAACAAGGACAAAATAAACTCAACACTCACCAATAGTGTGTGCTGCTCCTTCTCTTCCATTCTCTTCCTCCTCCTCATCTTCTTCTTCTTCTTCTTCTTGTTGTCTGTGCATATTGTTGTAAATTGTCCATTCTCTTCCTCCTCTCTCTGCATCATAAAAAACTGTGTCAACAACCACTGAGCTCCTTCAGACTGTAATGGCACAGATTGGCACCAAAACACCCAAGCTAAATACATGAAAGGCAGCAGCTTCTGGCATAAAATAACAAAGAATGACCTCGCTCACTCAGATAATAATAATAATGTCTCATTTGTAAGGAAGAATAAATGATTTAATAAATAAATAAATGATTGAGTAAAGACGTGTGGTTTTGTCAGGTTAGGTCAGAGGACGGCACCCAGCATTTTTACGGCAAACCTTCTAAGGGTGGAGAAGGGGTCAACAAGCAGGTGGGCCATTATTTAAAAGCACCAAAATCTCCCAGAAAGAAACATTTTTGTCCAGCAGTGTCCCACGGGTCATGTTCTGGGGACAGTGTTGCCTCTAGACAAGGTAATACTTTTTTGGTCCCTGAATGCAGTGCAGTAAAGAAACACTTCCAGAAAATAGAAACAAAATTTATATGACACAAAAATGTTTATGTGAAGCACACCCCCGCTGGGCTGTGTGTCAGGGGGCGACACATTCCTCAGGCCCACAAAACACCCAAAAGACAATCACAAAACACCAAAAAATCTGCATTATGAAGCCAAATCTATACCGCTATATTACACCAGTCCACAGCGCTGAAAAAACATGGCTCTCCACCACACTGTGACCCCCCCAGGGGAAACTGTGTGTATGCACACACCCCTGAAAGCAGCGAGGCTCCTTCCTTAACCCCCTGGACCCCAGCGATGCGTCACGGAACGTTGTGGCGCCCTAATGGAACAGCCAAGGAGGCTAATGTTTTAACCCATTAGCAGCGGGGATCATGTTTCTTAATGGTCCCTCTAAGTGAGAAAAATGAGAAAAAATCATCACTCTCACAAACCATTTCATAATATATATCAATGCATTTGTGATCAGTTTATGCATCATTTATTTTGGGGGGTTTATATCATGGCATAAATTTGGCCCGTCGCTGCTACGGTAAAGCCACAAATTTATTACGTCGCTGCTACACGGTAAAGCCACAAATTTGGCCCGTCGCTGCTACACGGTAAAGCCACAAATTTGGACCGTCGCTGCTACACGGTAAAGCCACAAATTTGGCCCGTCGCTGCTACACGGTAAAGCCACAAATTTGGCCCGTCGCTGCTACACGGTAAAGCCACAAATTTGGCCCGTCGCTGCTACACGGTAAAGCCACACATTTGGCCCGTTGCTGCTACACAGTAAAGCCACAAATTTGGCCCGTCGCTGCTACACGGTAAAGCCACAAATTTGGCCCGTCGCTGCTACACGGTAAAGCCACAAATTTGGCCCATCGCTGCTACACGGTAAAGCCACAAATTTGGCCCGTCGCTGCTACACGGTAAAGCCACAAATTTGGCCCATCGCTGCTACACGGTAAAGCCACAAATTTGGCCCATCGCTGCTACCGGGTTAACTGTACATGAAAGGGGTATGAGGGGACAGTACCCCAAGCAGGCAGGACCCACGCCACGCCTTGCAGGTCACTGTTCTCAGTTATTGCGTTTGTGTAAACATGTCACTGGTCATGAGGAGACACACTTATTACAAGTTCCTCTGTCGCCCTCACGCCAACTCCTCCCTCATCAGCTGAGGCAGTAAACCTTGACACACACAAATGTGGAAGAGCTTGTTGCATTGCTCACGTAAAAAGTTGGGCACAACATCTGTGGTCATAAGCCGGAGAGAGACAGAAGGGGAAGGAATTATAGGAGAAGGGAATAGACCCCAGGAGATGGGACACAACCTCCGATTAATACCTGGTACACTGCTGGGTGGACAGGAGTGTAGGGTATCGGAAGAGCCGCCCAAATTTTTCCACTCTGCCGGGAATCGAGCCCGGGCTCTGTCGGTTGTGAGCCGAGTGTGCTAACCACTGCACCACGAAGCCCCCGCCTTGCTCACATAAACTTTCTGACAATCACTAACACTATGCAAGTATGAAACATTAAATTAATTTGTATTTTTTTATCTATAAGTTCAAATATATGCCATTTTGGTGAAGGTAACAAGAGCCATCCAGACACAAGCAGACTGAACCAAGACTTTACTTACTGGGTTACTTGACGGAGTTGTTGTTGTTGTTGTTGTTGTTGAGAGTCCAGGATGGAGTTTGAGCCTGCCCAACAAAATAAGTGACGTTGAAATGTTTAGTAGTGTAACTGTGTGGTTGTAAGGAAAGACAGGGACACTATATATCATACTGTACACATGGAAACAAGACTGTGTGTGTGTGTGCGTGTGTGTGTGTGTGTGTGTGAGGGAAAAGGCCGTTGTGTAAGGCAGTGCGGGTGTCATTCTAGAGTTTTACACACACGCACACACGCCCTCCAAAACACGCACACAAGCCTTCACACACGCACACAGGCCTTCACACACGCACACACGCCATAAAGCACAGCCATGAGTGACGTGCCTGACACACACTTATAAACACGAAAAATCCGCCCACAATCTCCACTCCCTGTTTTCTCCGTGTTCTCTTGGTCTCCGGCGGTTACTGTGGGTTTCTAAAGGCGTGGAGAACCATTACCACATGATATACTGCCTCAGACACCTCCGTCAGGCTTTACAAGTGGAGAAAACGGTAAAATAGTGTGTTTGCCTGGAAAGGAGAGGTCGGCGGCCATCTTGTCTTCCTCTTCTTCTTCTTTGACCTGTTACCTGTATCGTGTTGTGTTATTTTGTTCCTTATTTTGTGTTCTATGTGTGTTTTAATGGCGGGAAATGCTTGACAAAAATGTGATTACTGTTTTGACGGGTTTAAATTATATTGAGGAAGTGTTTTCACGTGTGTTGGGGCAAATAGTTAGCGCCTAACTAAATTGTCTAAGCTAACGAAATTGTCGTACTTGGCTCATTTCCTTCTGTTTTTAGGCCAAAACTATTAAAAACACTTCCATAATCAACACTGTAGACAATATCTTTAATTATGAGGGTGTCGACATGAAATATACACTGACTTCTCTAATAATTGTACAATTTAAGATAATACATTTCAAAGTCTACCCTGAAAAACATAGATAGAAAACGTAAAGTAATGATCGAGGGGGTCAAGCTGTACCTAGCCAACTTGACCCTACATGAAAACTACACACATCACCCTTGACCTCGAATATATTATAAACTTGAGGTCAATGCTTGGATATGTAAAGGTCATGATAAGTTACTTTTTGAACATAATGACATCGCTTTTCACTTTATAACACCTGTAGTAGTATATACTCACAGAAGATTCCCTGGAAGAGGCCTTAAGTGGCCTGTGGCTCCAGTTCAGCAGCCTGAACACTGTGTGGGCTGCGCGTGGTGACTATTTGTGCTCTATATGAAAATTTTTGTTCTTGATTTTTCCAAAATTTATCGAGTTTTGCCTCAAAACTCTCTACTGAGTCAGCGTTCACTACCCACTCTGGCAAACTGTTCCAGGTATTAACCACCCGGTTGGGGAATGAAAACTTCCGAACATTCAGCCTAGCTCTTGGTTTAAGGATTTTCTTAGAGTTTCCCCGTGTGGTGCTATCTTCCCTTAAATAAAAAAAGTCCCTCTGTACAATCTATATCATATTTCCTGGTTACAATTTTAAAAGTTTCAGTTTGGTCTCCCCGGGATCTTCTATATGCCAGTGTGGGCAACTCAAGCTGTCTCAGTCTCTCTCCATATGGCAGGTCTTTCAGGCAAGGCACCAGCTTCGTTGCTCTTCGCTGCACGTTTTCCACAGCCTCAACATCCTTCACCAGGTGTGGACTCCATACCTGGTTGGCATATTCTAAATGGGGTCTTACCAATGCAGTGTAGAGTGTCTTGAATACTGCAGGGTCAAGGTGAATAAAAGTTCTTCTTATCAGCCCCACAATCTTATTCGCCTTGTTAATTTTTTCGGCCAGGTGGTCTGAGAACATGAGCTTGTTATCAATGACCACACCTATGTCCTTTTCTACCCTGATCTTATTGATTTTACTGTACATATTATAAACTTTGTCCTCAATTTCTGATTGCCCAATCCTCATGTGTTTACTTTTGTCTGGGTGAAAATTCATGAGCCATTTTTCTGTCCATCCTTTGAGCTCATCTAGGTCCTCTTGCAGCTTGTCACAATCTTCCCTTTCCTTTATCTTTCTAAAAATCTTAGTGTCGTCTGCATACAGGAACACTTGGCTGTCATGTTTGACTGAATCCGGCAGGTCATTTATAAACATTACAAATAGCAAAGGACCCAGCACCGAGCCCTGTGGCACTCCACTTGTCACGTCCTTCCATGCTGATGCCTCGCCATTGACCAGGACCCTCTGCTTCCGACCACTCAAAAAACTATGAATCCATCTGAGCACCTTGCCTTCCACTCTATAGTAGTAGTAGTAGTGGTAGTAGTAGTAGTAGTGGTAGAAGTAGTGCTGAGAGAGATGGAGAGGTGGAGAGAGAGATGAGGAGAGCGGTGGAGAGAGAACACGCAGCTTCCTTTACCGGAGAGAGAGAGAGAGAGAGAGAGAGAGAGAGAGAGAGAGAAAACAAGACGAAGGATAAGAAGGAAAGAAAAAAAGAAGAAAGAGAAACACACACACACACACACACACACACACACACACACACACAAAAGACAACTCGTACCCAAAATATTTCACACGCACATGCCATGTACGTTTCCACAGGGCCAGGGAGAGCCATCACTGGGCCCTGGTACTATGAGTGTCATTGGGCCCCTACCGTGTGACTGTCTGCATATATTTTAAAGGAAAATATGGATAAACTATCATAAACAAACTGGTGTAAATAAACAATGCACATAACACTATACGGTCCATACCATAGGCCTATAAATACAGTAAAATAATCAATTATTTACTGATATGTAATGATAATTCAGCTAATCAAACATGGTACAGACAAACACTGTACAGTATATTACTCAAAAGAAAATCTATATTTTATTCCAATTTCTCATTATAGGAATATAACTCCCACAACTTAATAACAACTGAAAAGATCTTCATGCTCAATCCGCATTATCGCCATATCCTTTTCTTCCCTTCCCTACCCCAGGGCCCAGCGGTCCAGCCCTGTCATACGAGAACTAGACGCGTTCATAGCTTCATCTCTCTCTCTATCACTCAGTATCCAGACTGCTCTACACTGTCCTACATTATGCTACATACTTAAACATACGGATAAAATTATAAGTAGTTTCCTAACTTAAAGTCTGTAAGTTCTGTAACTTACTGAAATATTTGCCAAGGAATGAGAGAGACGATGTACACCCTGCCACAGAATGATGGTGACTGAGCGAGACGGAGAGTTGACATCGCTTATATTCCAACACAGCTGAGCTGCATTCATTTACGTAATTACGTGGTGTCACTCCAGGCTTAAGATTATTTAGAAAAAGGTTTTCAACAACTATTATTTTACTGATAAACTGTAGAAACTTCTATTATATATATACATAT